>NC_089848.1:130697243-130997243 GCF_035609145.1 Eleutherodactylus coqui | reverse complement strand
GAGGTAGTAATGTCGTGCTTAATGCAGGTGGGCTTCGGCCCACACTGCATGCCCCAGTCTGACTGGGGTTCTTTATAAGTGTACAGATGTAGTAAAAACTCCGTGTGCACCTACAGCATGGGTGGGTGCCAGGAAGCCACCGGTGGTACATAGAAATATCCCATTGCATTGCCCAACACAGCTGAGGTAGTAATGTCGTGCTTAATGCAGGTGGGCTTCGGCCAACACTGCATGCCCCAGTCTGACTGGGGTTCTTTACAAGTGGACACATGTAGGTTACACTCCGTGTGCACCTACAGCATGGGTGGGTGCCAGGAACCCACCGGCGGTACATAGAAATATCCCATTGCATTGCCCAACACAGCTGAGGTAGTAATGTCGCGCTTAATGCAGGTGGGCAAAAAATTCCTTTGATTACACTGTAGGCGAGGGCCCACAAAAATTGCTGTATCAACAGTACTAATGTACCTGAAAAAAATTGGCCCTGGCCAGCCAAGAGGGCAGGTGAAACCCATTAATCGCTTTGGTTAATGTGGCTTAAGTGGTAACTAGGCCTGGAGGCAGCCCAGTGTAACGAAAAATTGGTTCAAGTTAAAGTTCCAACGCTTTTAAGCGCATTGAAACTTATAAAAATTGTTCAGAAAAATTATTTGAGTGAGCCTTGTGGCCCTAAGAAAAATTGCCCGTTCAGCGTGATTATGTGAGGTTTCAGGAGGAGGAGCAGGAGGAGGAGGAGGAATATTAGACACAGATTGATGAAGCAGAAATGTCCCCGTTTTGGATGGTGAGAGAGAACGTAGCTTCCATCCGCGGGTGCAGCCTACGTATTGCTTAGGTATCGCTGCTGTCCGCTGGTGGAGAAGAGAAGTCTGGGGAAATCCAGCCTTTGTTCATCTTGATGAGTGTTAGCCTGTCGGCACTGTCGGTTGACAAGCGGCTACGCTTATCTGTGATGATTCCCCCAGCCGCACTAAACACCCTCTCTGACAAGACGCTAGCCACAGGACAAGCAAGCACCTCCAGGGCATACAGCGCGAGTTCAGGCCACGTGTCCAGCTTCGACACCCAGTAGTTGTAGGGGGCAGAGGCGTCACCAAGGATGGTCGTGCGATCCACTACGTACTCCCTCACCATCCTTTTACAGTGCTCCCGCCGACTCAGCCGTGACTGGGGAGCGTTGACACAGTCTTGGTGGGGAGCCATAAAGCTGGCCAGGCCCTTAAAGACTGTTGCACTGTCTGGGCTGTACATGCTGCTCGATCTCCGCACCTCCCCTGCTACCTGGCCCTCGGTACTGCGCCTTCTGCCACTAGCGCTGTCGGATGGGAATTTTACCATCAGCTTGTCCGCAAGGGTCCTGTGGTATAGCAACACTCTCGAACCCCTTTCCTCTTTGGGAATGAGACTGGGAAGGTTCTCCTTATAGCGTAGGTCGAGCAGTGTGTACACCCAGTAATCCGTAGTGGCCAGAATGCGTGCAACACGAGGGTCACGAGAAAGGCATCCTAACATGAAGTCAGCCATGTGTGCCAGGGTACCAGTACGCAACACATGGCTGTCCGCACTAGGAAGATCACTTTCAGGATCCTCCTCCTCCTCCTCAGGCCATACACGCTGAAATGATGACAGGCAAGCAGCATGGGTACCGTCAGCAATGGGCCAAGCTGTCTCTTCCCCCTCCTCCTCATCCTCCTCATCCTCCTCCTCCTCCTCAACGTGCTGAGATATAGACAGGAGGGTGCCCTGACTACCCAGCGACATACTGTCTTCCCCCGGCTCTGTTTCCGAGCGCAAAGCGTCTGCCTTTATGGTTTGCAGGGAACTTCTCAAGATGCATAGCAGAGGAATGGTGACGCTAATGATTGCAGCATCGCCGCTCACCACCTGGGTAGACTGATCAAAGTTTCGAAGGACCTGGCAGATGTCTGCCAACCAGGCCCACTCTTCTGTAAAGAATTGAGGAGGCTGACTCCCACTGCGCCGCCCAAGTTGGAGTTGGTATTCCACTATAGCTCTACGCTGCTCATAGAGCCTAGCCAACATGTGGAGCATAGAGTTCCACCGTGTGGGCACGTCGCACAGCAGTCGGTGCACTGGCAGATTAAAGCGATGTTGCAGGGTGCGCAGGGTGGCAGCGTCCGTGTGGGACTTGCGGAAATGTGCGCAGAGCCGGCGCACCTTTACGAGCAGGTCTGACAAGCGTGGGTAGCTTTTCAGAAAGCGCTGAACCACCAAATTAAAGACGTGGGCCAGGCATGGCACGTGCGTGAGGCTGCCGAGCTGCAGAGCCGCCACCAGGTTACGGCCGTTGTCACACGACCATGCCCGGTTGGAGGCTCAGCGGCGCAAGCCAACAGTTCGTCTGCTCTGTCAGACCCTGCAGCAGTTCGTGGGCCGTGTGCCTCCTATCTCCTAAGCTGAGTAGTTTCAGCACGGCCTGCTAACGCTTGCCCACCGCTGTGCTGCCATGCCGCGCGACACCGACTGCTGGCGACGTCCTGCTGCTGCTGACACATCTAGATTGCGAGACAGAGGTTGAGGAGGAGGGTGGTTTAGTGGAGGAAGCATACACCGCCGCAGATACCACCACCGAGCTGGGGCCCGCAATTCTGGGGGTGGGTAGGACGTGAGCGGTCCCAGGCTCTGACTCTGTCTCAGCCTCCACTAAATTCACCCAATGTGCCGTCAGGGAGATGTAGTGGCTCTGCCCGCCTGTGCTTGTCCACGTGTCTGTTGTTAAGTGGACCTTGGCAGTAACCGCATTGGTGAGGGCGCGTACAATGTTGCGGGAGATGTGGTCGTGCAGGGCTGGGACGGCACATCGGGAAAAGTAGTGGCGACTGGGAACTGAGTAGCGCGGGGCCGCCGCCGCCATCATAGCTTTGAAGGACTCCGTTTCCACAACCCTATACGGCAGCATCTCAAGGCTGATCAATTTGGCTATGTGGACGGTTAACGATTGAGCGTGCGGGTGCGTGGCGGCGTACTTGCGCTTGCGCTCCAACACTTGCGCTAGCGACGGCTGGACGGTGTGGTGCAAGACATTGCTGGATGGGGCCGAGGACAGCGGAGGTGAGCGTGTGCTGCAGGCCATGAGGCGGTAGTGCCTGTGTCCTGAGAGGGAGGTTGTATCTCAGTGGCAGGTTGGGGCACAGGGGGAGAGGCAGCGGTGCAAACCGGAGGCGGTGAACGGCCTTCGTCCCACCTTGTGGGGTGCTTGGCCATCATAAGTCTGCGCATGCTGGTGGTGGTGAGGCTGTTGGTGGTGGCTCCCCGGCTGATCTTGGCGCGACAAAGGTTGCACACCACTGTTCGACGGTCGTCAGGCGTCTCTGTGAAAAACTGCCAGACCTTAGAGCACCTCGGCCTCTGCAGGGTGGCATGGCGCGAGGGGGCGCTTTGGGAAACACTTGGTGGATTATTCGGTCTGGCCCTGCCTCTACCCCTGGCCCTGGCCACCGCACTGCCTCTTGCAACCTGCCCTGCTGATGCCCTTGCCTCCCCCTCTGAAGACCTGTCCTCCTGAGTAGGCGTTGCACACCAGGTGGGGTCAGTCACCTCATCGTCCTGCTGCTCTTCCTCCGAATCCTCTGTGCGCTGCTCCCTTGGACTTACTGCCCTCACTACTACCTCACTGCAAGACAACTGTGTCTGATCGTCATCGTCCTCCTCACCCACAGAAAGTTGTTGAGACAGTTGGCGGAAGTCCCCAGCCTCTTCCCCCGGACCCCGGGAACTTTCGAATGGCTGGGCATCAGTGACGATAAACTCCTCTGGTGGGAGAGGAACCACTCCTGCCCAATCTAAGCAGGGGCCCGAGAACGGTTCCTGGGAGTGTTCCCGCTCCTGAGCAGGTGTTATTGTAGTGGAGTGAGGAGGCTGGGAGGAAGGAGGAGCAGCAGACAGAGGATTCGGATTTGCAGTACTGGACGGCGCAAAACTGTGGGTGGATGATAGCTTGCTCGAAGCACTTTCTGCCATCCAGGACAGGACCTGCTCACACTGCTCATTTTCTAATAACCGTCTCCCGCGTGGACCCATTAATTGGGCGATGAATGTGGGGACGCCAGAAACGTGCCTCTCTCCTAATCGCGCAGCAGTCGGCTGCGACACACCTGGATCAGGAGCTCGGCCTGTGCCCACACCCTCACTTGGCCCTCCGCGTCCTCGGCCACGTCCACGTCCTCTAGGCCTACCCCTACCCCTCAGCATGCTGTATTACCAGTGATTTGATTTCCCAGGCAGGAAATAAATTGGCGCAAGACTGCAGGCCAAATATAATGTCTTCGCTTTTTTGCAAAGGGAAGACCCCACTGCGTGTATTCAATGAAAAACAAGAAGTTTAATATCTGTGGTGTGGCCCTCAAAAAGTGTCACACAAGTATAGTGTAGCAGAGTTATTAACTCTAGCAGAGCAGGTATTTGCCAGTCAGGAAAGACAATGGCGCTAGGCTGCAGTAAAGCGTAGCTGGTTGCGTCTGATTTTTGTACGTTGTACACGCAGCACACACGTACACGGAGACCTTAGGACTGACACAGGCAGGCCAAATATAATTTTTTTCCTTTTTAGCTTAGGGAAGGACCCACTGCGTCTATTCAATGAATAATGTATGTCTTCTGGCCCTGCCTACACAATTCTATCCCTGTAGTATTAATGCCGGGTGCAATGCTCTGCACAGCCGGTTTTGAGAGAAAAAAAAATGCAACACTGCTAACAGCAGCCTGCACAGTACTGCACACGGATAGAAGTGGCCCTAGAAAGGACCGTTGGGGTTCTTGAAGCCTACACTAACTCCTAACACTCTCCCTGCCTAACCCCCACTTCTGTCCCTATTGCAGGGCGCAATGCTCTGCAGATCCAATTTTGGACAAAAAAAAAAAATACAGTGCTAACACAGTACTGCACACTAGTAGATGTGGCCCTGAGAAGGACCGTTGGGGTTCTTGAAGCCTACACTAACTCCTAACGCTCTCCCTACAGCAGCTCCAGCACGATAGTACTTTCCCTCAGCTAAGTCATAAGGCATCTGAGCCGAGCCGCGGGAGGGGCCGACTTTTATACTCGGGTGACACCTGATCTCGCCAGCCACTCACAGCAGGGGGGTGGTATAGGGCTTGAACGTCACAGGGGGATGTTGTAATGCCTTCCCTGTCTTTCTATTGGCCAGAAAAGCGCGCTAACGTCTCAGAGAGGAAACTGAAAGTAACCAGAACACCGCGTGGTACTCGTTACGAGTAACGAGCATCCCGAACACCCTAATATTCGCACGAATATCAAGCTCGGACGAGTACGTTCGCTCATCTCTACTCAAGAGGCTTAGTGTGGCCTATAAACATCTCAGGGGACACAGTGGAGCATTATAATGATTTCAGGGGCACAGAAGGGCCTTGGGGGCAGCAGGGGCCTATAAATGACTCTGGGGGCATAGATTGTTTAGGGGCCCAGTGGGGGCCTTATTACTAGCCTGGGGACATGGTGATGCCTTACTATTGACTCCGGGGGAACAGTGTAGCCTTACTCATGCTCAGGGGCAAAATGGGGTCTGTAAATGATTCGGTGAGCACAGTGGGCACAATAATTCAATGGCAGAGTGGGGTCTATAAATGACTCAGGAGGCACAGGTAGGCCTATGAATTACACAGTGGGGCCTTATTAATGACTCAGTGGCCACGGCAGTGTCTTTTTCATGGCTCAGGGGCACTGTGGGGGCCTGTAAATAACTCAGGGGACTCAGAGGAGCATTATTTATGACTCAACAGACACAGATTTTATAGCGAGATTTCAAACCTCTCAGGGTTGTTCCTCAGGATTATGTCTGAGGAAGAACCCTGAGAGGTTGGAAAGCTTGGTATAACATCACGTATTTTTGTTAGCCATTAAAAGGTATCATATCTACTAGATTACTTGGTTTCTTTTGCTGGGAACAATCACATTTGGCACACAGTCACACCTCACTATTAACTCCTGGACCTTATTAATTGCTCAGGAAAACAGTGGGGCCTATAAATGATTCAAGGTCAAAGTGGAACCTATAAATGACTCAGTGGGCACAAGTTGGTCTATGAATTACTTAGTGCAGTGTTCCCCAACCTGCAGTCCTCATGGACCACCAACAGGTCATGTTTTCAGGATTTCTTCAGTATTGCACAGGTGATGTAATTATTGTCGGTGCCTCAGACATTACCACCGTGTGTTCTGACCATAGGATATCCTGAAAACATGACTTGTTGGTGGTCAGGACAGGAGTTGGGGACCCTTGTCTTAGGGAGCACAATGAGGGCTTATTAATGACTCAGTGGGCACAGTGTGGCCTATAAATGACTCAGTAGGCACAGTGTGGCCAGTAAATGTCTCTGAGGGCACAGTGGAACTTTATGAATGACTGCAGGGGAACAGTAGAGCCTTACTGGTTACTCAGAGGTCACATTGAGATCTATAAATGACTCGAGGGCACAGTGGGACCCATAAATGATTCAGTGAGTGTAGTGGGGCCTTATTAGTGACTCAGAAAACTCAATGTGGCCTATAAATGTCTTGGGGCAAACCGTGGAGATTTAGTAATGACCTAAGGGGCACAATGTGGCCTACAAATAACTCAGAGGACACAGTAGAGCCAATAATTGACTCAAGCGGCACAATGGGACGTTATTAATAACTCTAGGGTCACAGTCGAGCATTACTAGTTGTCCAGGGGAACAGTGGGACCTGTAAATGACTCATTAGGCACAGTGGAACCTTATTACTGATTCAAGGGCAGAGCGGGGCACAGGTAGCCCTATAAATTACTCAGGGGTCTATAAAGGATGAAGAGAACACAACAGGTCCTATAAATGACTAAGAGGGAACAGCAGAGGCTATACATGACTAACGGGTCACACTCTGTCACCCGAAAACCCACTTAACCCTGCTGCAGGCCCTGTTGCTCCTCCCATCTCTCTAGCGTGTTCTGATGCGTCTCCATTCATGTGTATTATTAAACCATAATCTCTGATTCTTCTTTGCATGATACGCTATAATCTACATAATCAGCATTCTTTAACTAAATGACTAGTTAGCAGCGTATTAATATCTATTCTTCTATAACTCTGTTATGCAGAAAATGTGATATATAGGGGTTGCGGGTCACATGACTCACCTTTACTAGACTCCAAACAACAATAAAAAAACAAACCTCCATTGTCTGAAGGTCGTTAACAAACTCACAATATTGCTGTTCTAATGATTTCTGGGAGTTCTTTGCTATTTTAATACATGGGATTTACTATGGACTGTGACCTTCTCCATGTCTAAAAAGGATGACCTCGTTTGTCATGCAGTAAACATCAATATAAGGACCTAAGCAAATGAACGTGATATGTCACGATTTTGCACGTGGGATTATTTGTGCAGAGTTGGAGCAGATTTTGATGCCGAGTTTTGTACAGATCTGCAGCAAATTTCACTGCTGCAGTTGAAAATGTGAAATTTGCTGCGGATCCACATCAAAAGCAACATTAAAATGGTGAGGATCAGCACCAAAATTTGCAACATGTGCAGTAACTGCAGGTTACGTTCACACAGTGGGATTCACCATGGAAAATTGCAAGTGAACTCCGCCTCTAAAATTCACATAAAAATTTGTGTCTTTTTGACATAGAATCTACATATGGAGTTTGCCTTTTCAGGGCTCCTGCACACGGGCGATTTTGCACGCGTTTTCATGCACGCAAAATCGCTTGAGCAAACTGCAGACAACGGAAGTGT
Organism: Eleutherodactylus coqui; assembly: GCF_035609145.1. NCBI lineage: Eukaryota > Metazoa > Chordata > Amphibia > Anura > Eleutherodactylidae > Eleutherodactylus > Eleutherodactylus coqui. Next base: position 130,989,499 of record NC_089848.1, on the reverse strand, counting down.
AAGGATTGTGCTGGCTGCGATCTGTTGTACCACATAAGTTTCTAGCAGCACAGCCCCACAGGTGTGGAATGATTGTGCTGACTGGGTCTGGTGTTCTCCTGCTAGCCAAACATCACCAGTCTGGTTGCAGATAAATATCCTCCCTCTGCAAGAGGAAGCTGGTTTCCCTTCACTTTAGGGTTTGTTGGTCTTGCATGCCTGTACATATGTTATGTGTTTGAACAGGGGCTAGCCAGTATTTGTGCAGGTGGCCAGACATTAGGTGTGGATTCCCTGTTATGTGTATATACTGTGAACAGTGTTATGTTCTGTATGTCTGTGCAGTTGTCTAGACATGAGGAGTGAACTGTCCTGTTCTATGTGGTTGTGTGTCCGGCATGCTAACCCTAGTGTGTTGCTGTGTGATTTGTGTGCCGGTCTGTTCTAGTTCTGTGTATTAACCCTTGAGGGATAGTCAGGACCGAGGTTCCAGCACGGGGCCGCCTTTATCGAGGCAAACGCCTTGCCTATTAGGTACAGTCCTTCCATTCTCCCTGCAGCTTGGGGTCAATTGTCTTCCTAGTGTAGGGACCGGCAAGACAACGAGGAGCCTTGATCGCGGCTTGCTGGCTAAAGTATTTTGGCCAATATATGAACCAATACCTTGTACATTTATTACAGCAATTCCATCAGTTATGTTATGTTGTATACATTGTGTTGGTATTTGTTTTCTGGTGCTGCTCAAAATGTGGTGTCTTTGCATGCAGTTGTTGGAGTGAGTTCCCCCGTATTTTTTTGAAGACGGTTTGTACACGTGCTGTTCTGGGGTGGTTCACTCAGTAGTGTGTGGTACGGTAACCGTACAGGTGCATTTCACTTGCAGGTTTCTCCTTTTCCCTTAGCAGGTGCAGCCTCCAAGCTTTGGATGTTCTTGTGCATGGTGCGGGCTGGTGATGCCGGCCACGGTGTTCCTTGTAGTCCAGATGGGTGATGCCTGGTGTCCCTTCCCCTTGTACAATGGGTGTGGTGGCTCCACAGCTTGTGGTTGTATTGGTAGCATGCATGACTTCTGAGTAGTGTTCATATATTATGTTGGTATGTGGTGTTATGTATAATGTGATAGTTTATGTCTGGGGAACACAATACCGGATTCGCGTCCGTGCTGCGGTGAGGTGTGCCTAGCAGACGTAATATAATTACCAGCCTACTACCGTTTGCACCAGAGTGCTGTGATATGTACCTGTGTGTATTCTCTTTCCCTTGCTGACTAGTTGGCGTCCACATCAGGCCTGTACAGATAAGTCCTGTGCACATTAAGTCAGTAGGGAGGGTTGCCATTTTTACCCTCTGGACTAGTGCACTTTTCTTTGCAGGCTACTATGACTGAGGCCAGTTCTGTAAAGCGCAGTGGTGCTATTTTCAGGTGCACTATTTGTTACTCTCTCCCATTTTGCCAGCTTTGCCTTGATGTCAGGACCTTTATAAATAAGTCGTGTACACGTGCGCGGTTTGGAGGAGTTACTGTATTTTTTTTATGTTTTAAGGGTCCAGAGGCCCCTTTTCTAAGAGGAGGTACTGTAAGGGTTGTGCTGGCTGGGATCTGTTGTACCACATAGGTTTCTAGCAGCACAGCCCCACAGGTGTGGAATGATTGAGCTGGCTGGGTGTGGTGTTCTCCTGCTAGCCAATCACCACCGGTTTGGATGCAGATAAATATCCTCCCTCTGCAAGAGCAAGCTGGTTTCCCTTCACTCTAGGGTTTGTTGGTTTTGCATGCCTGTACATGTGTTATGTGAGTGAACAGGGGCTTGTCCAGTGTTTGGGAGGTGGCCAGACATTAGGTGTGGATAGCCCTCTTTTGTGTATATGGTGTGAATAGTGTCATATTCTATATGTCTGTGCAGTTGTCTAGACATGAGGAGTGAACTGACCTGTTCTATGTGGTTGTGTGTCTGGCATGCTAACCCTAGTGTGTTGCTGTGTGAATTGTGTTCTGTGTTCCGGTCTGTTCTGGTTCCGTGCATTAACCCTTGAGGAATAGTCAGGACAGAGGTTTCAGTGCGGGGCCGCCTTTATCGAGGCGACCGCCTTGCTTATTACGTAGGGTCCTGCCATTCTCCCTGCAGCTTGGGGTCAGGTGTATTGCTAGTGTAGGAACTCGCAAGCCAACAAGGAGCCTTGATCACGGCTTGCGGGCTTACATTTTTGGCCAATATACAAACTAATACCTCGTACTTTTATAGCTGTAATATCTGCTTATGTGTGCAGGTATGCATGGCGGGTGTGTGTCGTCAGTCAGTTCCTGTTTGTGTCCTGGTCACGTTTGTGTGGGCCTGGTGTTTGTTTGCCCACACAAACGTAACAAGAACCTATTGATTTCATTGGGTTCCCTCACATTGAGCCTTTTTGTACCCTCATTTCCGTTGTGCGTAAAAATACTCAATATGCTCTATTTGTGCTCAAAGGCTTAATAGGAATCTATGAGGGTGCACACCCCTTCTGCATGAAATTGAGCGCATAACTGCGGGATTTTGTTGTGTTCATTTCTAACACCAGTGACTAACTAGGCCGCTGATCCGGTTCAAAAATGTACAGTAAAATGTGCGGGGACATGCGCAAAAGCAAATGATCGTGCTCCATTCAGAGCGCAATCATGTCATCCTCTTCAGAGTGCATGCATACGCAAAAATGATATTACTATGCGATGACACGTGCGTATCAGCCTCATTACTTCCATCTCAAAACCTTGTTCATGTGCAAATACGCTCCGTTGCGGCCAGTGTATTGGCACATGCTTGTCTGCCGAAGCCCTTGGGGCAGCTGCTAGAATGTTGCAACAGTAGATAGATTTACAAGACAAAAGTGGGCAAGATTGGGCAGTTCTACATCAATGCTGTCCATCTTGGCCCAGTTGGGCATGTGCCCTGGGTGTAACGCATAACATTCTGTCTTGGACAGTGTATTGAGCTGCACACTGAGCTTGCCACAGATGAAGACTAGTGACCAACTACAACTCTGCTAACGCTGATTGTGCACACATTATAGGCTGAGAATCTGAACTACAGTTTACTTACTTAAAGGTGTTTCTGTGACTTTACTAGGATAGGTCATCAGTAGTTAATCGGCGGGGGTCCGCCATCAATATAGGATCAGCTGTCAGTGGAGAGGGGGCTGACGGCCGCGTTCACATAGCAGAGTTTGGTATTACATTGAATGAAGCTGTGTTTGCAATGCTTAACCTGGGCTTCTGCAATACAGATGAACCGGTCTGCTTCTGGCTATGTCCCTAATGGAAGCTGGGGGTCTACTGCTGGGAAACCGCGCTGATCAACGTTTGATGACCTATTCTGGAGTTCTGGAAAACTTATTTAACTGACACCGATATACATGATGGTGCCCAGGGTGTAGCATGTGGCGGCAAATAACTCTTCAACTTAAACAAGATCTATTGGATCTTCCGCCTGCAAGATTTAATCCGGCAGGGTCTAAATGAGCAATTAAAGAAAATCTAGAAAGCCGTATCTTAATAGATCAAACAAATAGATCAGCGCCTCCTAAGGGTCCAAGCCAAAAAAAACTAAGTGGTGAATGAAAGATATGCACTTCTCTGGATAGAGAGTCCACCGGCACCTATATCTACGTTCTCCTTGATCCTCTACCTCTGGTTCCCAATCCAGCTCCCTGGAGAGTCGTCCTGGGGAATACAACCCGCTATGGTCTGGGATGAATGCGACTTGGTGAAGGAAAAAAGATCCCCACGCTCAGGAATCCAGAGAGATCAGGCGGAAACCCATATCTTTAAAGGGTTAATTTATTCATGCGACGCGTTTCAGCAATCTGCACTTGCCTTTTTCAAGCATGTGATACCTAAAATACATAAATACACTTATATATATATATACAGATAAATCCCCCTTCAGCCATAATGACGGCATACAGTCTGCTGTAGTAAAGGCTGGTTTATGAATGAAAGGGAATGGAATGCATACTGCGTTCCACCGGGGGAAAACAGTGACGTACATGGTCACATGATCGGGAAGTACTTCCCCCAATGACGCAGGGCTAGCCCCCGCACCGGCGTCCACCATGAGGTGCGGAAATGGGAGTGGATTTTAATTTATCTATATAGATAGATGTATTGATGTATTTTAGGTATCATATGCTTGAAAAAGGCAAGATTGCCGAAACGCGTCGCATGAATAAATTAACCCTTTAGAGATAGGGGTTTACGGCTGATCTGTCTGGATTCTGGAGCGCAGGGATCTTTATTCCTTCACCAGGTTGTATCTCAATAGATCATGTTTAGTCTTAATAAACCTCAATATCTTTATCAGATGTTTGCGGTTATTAACTAATTTACATGAATTCTCTTACTTGTATTTTACTGTTTAAAGGGGACTTTTTTGTCTCTCCTTTTGCTGTGTATGTTGTTTATATGGGTTTTCTATAAAGGAAATCCTTTGTGTTCTTTTTATATATGAGATACCAGGTAGTATCTCTATCAGTAGTTCTATCCACAGTCAGTAAGTAGCTCTTGACACGTTTATTATACCTGGGATTCGTTTTTTTATGATTGGGTGGTAAACACGCTGGTTTTCTGTGATAGTAAGAATGGAACGCAGAGATGCCTTCCACGTCATCCAATCTTGGAACGTATGTTGCGCTTCAGTGTACCATGTGGTCATGTCAATGGACTAACTCCTCCTCCCATGGCTCCCATGCTAATGAGGTTGGCATCCAGCGAGTGAGTACATTACAAATCTTGGTATTTGTGTAGCGCCAATGTATTACGCAGCGCTTTCAGGTAATTATTACTTATTACCCCCCACCAAGCTGGGTTCTCATTTTACTGACCTCAGAAGGATGGAAGGCTGAGTCAACCTTGAGCCGGCTACCTGAATCAAGCGGGCATTGAACTTAACATTGAGGCTCAACATTATATGTTATACATGTATGCAATTATATTGCTTGAAAAAAGCGTCAGCCGAAACGCATTGCAAATAAAGTTTCGTATATGGTACCTACTCTTGGAACTTTGCCTGACTGTTCTCGCATCCTATGAGCGCGGAATCTCCGTTTTTACCTTGAAGCCCCCGTTTGTGTTAGGGCTCACGTGATGAGGAAGCCTGTACTTGAGTCCTAGCTGTCTCTGCAGCCGTTGGATTGGATTGTGGATCGGGATGATGGGTCTTATATGCCGACTTGGATCTTAGGTGTGGGTGGGTCTCCTTGTCAGAAGGTTGTGCCCACCTTGCACCAGGTGAATGTATTATACAACCCTTTTTTACACTGTTTCACTATTTGACTTATTAAACTTAAACAAACCTAGTATAATGTATTAACTCTAAATATATGGATATTAATGTACAAACGAGATAACTATTCTGTATGCACTGCGAGAAGGAGGAAACATTGGAAATGTATATATAAATATAGTGCGTCTACTGCAGTGATGAGTCTGAGCCACCGGAGGGCCATAGTTCAGGGAAGTGGTCAGCAGTGTAGGGTTTTCTGCTGTAGGGGGCGCTCATTATGCTTCACCTGAGAGACCTTGTTACAAATAGGTGGAAGTCGGGCACTCAGGAGTGCCATCCGGGCTCCCAGTCTGGCTTACCACCTGAGAATAGACAGGCCATGCCCAATGGTGTATGAGATGCACCCTGTGCTGATACATGAGCTCCACTTGGATGGTAGAGAGGCTATTGACCACAAGGCAGAACCAGGAAGGAGACGTCCTCTGCGCTGGGAGAGTTACAAACAGAATGACTGCACGGCCATTAATACGGCTGGTAAAAAATAAATACCAGCCGGGTTGCAACCTTGGCATCGCCTCCCTGGTGTGCTGCAGATCGCCACATGAGGCAGCAGTCTCAGGTTGCCTCATGGTAGGGGTGCCCCTGCTGACACCCTCTGTATATGAAGCAGGCTCAGTACATGCATGCTGCCACAGGGAGTAGGTCTATGTCCTTGTAGAAAGCCCCTTTATCTTTTGTCTTTGCATGACAGGGACCATTGTGGTATGGACACAATCCATCATGGGGTTTATGAGAAGTCCGGCCTCCTGGCAGCGTCGTCTGCTTCCGCAGTCATACATTTTATTGAGCTCAGAAATATTTGCACAGAGCTGATGACAGTTTAGGTTTTTTTTTACCCTAAATACCCTGTTTCCCTGAAAATAAGACATAGCATGATTTTCCAGAATTTTTGAGGATGCAAAATGATTTTTTAGCCTTTTTGAGGATGTTTGAAATATAAGCCCTACTCCAAAATTAAGCCCTGCTAACAGCTAATTAAAAAAGTCAATTTAAATAGTGTCCAGGCAGCGATAAACCCTTTTGAACAAAAATTAATATAAGACACTGTCTTATTTTCGGGGAAACACGGTATTATATTATTTTACCAATTCCAATAACTTAACAAGCCAATAGGTGCCACATAGGTGCATGCAGAGTCCCGGAGAGAGCGGCACGGGATGACGACACAAAGGACTGAACCGACTTAAGTGATTATATAATTATACAGTTGCAGACCACTGGGGATTTACTGGATAACCCTGACAAGGATAAAAAGGAGGCTTGCATTATTAATGACGCTATTTTTTTTCTTGCTCAACCAAAAGGCACTTACTTTGAAAGCCATTCTCTGAAAAGATGTCAGGAGGATGATAAAATCCAGGCTTGCAGATGCATTTGTAGGCTCCGAGAACAAATCCGAGGCCCTTAATTGGTATACACTGAAAGAAAGAAAACAAGCCATGTAATGTATGCCGACTCGGAAGGACTTCAGAAAGCAGCCGCTCAGCATTCTCATACATATATAAGTCATGTCCAGGATGCTCCTCATGTGATTGGTACGACGCTCTTCAGTTGGATAAGTACAGATGTAGCAAACGTTAACTTGACATTGAATTCATTATGATGAGTAGAATGTGCTACAAGGCTGTAAATCGCGTTATCACGAGGCGTCCATCATGGTAACAATTGCTACATTTATGGGTGAGCTTGTTTGTAAACAGATGTAGCAAATGTTAAAGAGGTTGTCCCGCGGCAGCAAGTGGGTCTATACACTTCTGTATGGCCATATTAATGCACTTTGTAATGTACATTGTGCATTAATTATGAGCCATACAGAAGTTATACACTTACCTTCCCTGCGCTGGCGTCCTCGTCTCCATGGCTCCGACTAACTTTAGCGTCTAATCTCCCGATTAGACGCGCTTGTGCAGTCCGGTCTTCTCCCTTCTGAATGGGGCCGCTCGTGCCGGAGAGCTGGTCCTCGTAGCTCCGCCCCGTCACGTGTGCCGATTCCAGCCAATCAGGAGGCTGGAATCAACAATGGAGCGCACAGAGCCCACGGTGCACCATGGGAGAAGACCCGCGGTGCATCGTGGGTGAAGATCCTGGCGGCCATCTTAGCAAGGTAAGGAAGAAGTCGCCGCAGCGCGGGGATTCAGGTAAGTACTGAACCGTTTGTTTTTTTTTTATAACATGCATCGGGTTTGTCTCGCGCCGAACGGGGGGGCTATTGAAAAAAAAAAAACTGTTTCGGCGCGGGACAACCCCTTTAACTTGACATTTAGCCTGGGTTCACACGGGGCGGATTTGCTGCGGTTTGCCGTTGCATATCTGCACTGCAGCAAAACCGCTGTGTTTGCAGTGCAATGCAGGGCAAATGTGTTTGGGCAAAAAGCTGTTCTCGCAGAACGGATTTTTTCCGCACTACCGCAGTGCGGAAATGGAGTTGCGGCGCGTTTTTTCAAGACGCAGCATGTTAATTCTTTTGACTTTTCTGCAGCACTTTTTTGTCTTTAGACCTCTATGGACGCAGCAAAATCTGCAGAAAATGTACAATAAAATCCGCTAGACAAAAATAGTTTTTGCCGCAGAAGCAGTTCTTCTACGGCAAAACCTCGACAGAAAAACCGCAGCAAATTGGCCCCGTGTGAACCCAGCCTTAATGTGTTATGATAACTTAAGGTTGTTACACCAGAATTAGGCTCGGCGACACACGAACAGGCCGGATTTCGCATTTTGGGGCCCACAGCCCTGTGCCCAGCCAGCGGGCTATTGTACCTGTCATTTTTTAAATTGTGGATGGCCCGGAAGGCTCCCTATTAGAGATGAGCGAACGGACTTGTTTACGGCAATTACTTGATCGAGCATCGCTTTTTTCGAGTAACTGCCTACTCGGGTGAAAAGATTCGGGGGGCAGTGGTGGGCGGGGGGCGGCGTGGTGGAGCAGGGGGGAGCTCTCACCCCCCCCCCCCCCCCCCCCGCACTACCCTCTGCAACTCCCCGCTCACCCCCGGCGCCCCGCGAATCTTTTCGCCCGATTAGGCAGTTACTCGAAAAAAGCGATGCTCGATCGAGTAATTGCCCTAAACGAGTACATTCGCTCATCTGTACTCCCCGTCGGTCATGTGCAGTACAGTTTTTTTTTTCATTCCCCGTTGTCGCTAGGTGATGACGCGGGTACCTGCCACCTATCCACGATGTCCATTGCGGATGAGCCGCAGGTAGAACTGCTTCCATTGACTACATTAAAAGCCATCTGTGCGGAATCCACACGAAAATACAGCACGCTGTGATTTGTCCTCTGCTCGCAGAAATAGCGGTTCGTTTCCGCAAGTGTGTAGGAAAAAGCACTTTTACATAGCATGTAACGAGCGGTACTTGCTGTGGATCCGTGGAGTGGATGCTGACCGTGGATTCCGTAATGCAAATCTGTTCGTGTGCCACCGGCCTCACAAGTCATCTTCTATCCATAGGATATCCACAGATAAAGGATAACTTACTGATTGGTGGGGGTCTTACTGCTGAGATCCCCACTAATCCTGGGCTTCCCCTTTCTTCTCACTACAGGCTTGCTGCTCCCTACACAGTGAGGAGGAAACTGAATAGAATGATGGTCACACAAGCACGCTGCTACTCCATTTACGTTCAGAGGGACTACAAGAGGTAGTCGAGCGGTAAGCACTCGGTCAGCTCCAGTGAAATGAATATGGGATACCACTCCATTCATTTTAATGGGACTGACAAAATAGCTGAGCATAGAGCTCGTCTGTCTGCTCATTGAAATGATTGTAGCCATGGCCACGCATCCACTGTGCCACTCCATTCATTTCAATTGGGCTGCCGAAAATAGCCAAGTGTAGTGCTCGGCTCTCTGTCTGCCCCATTGAAATGAAAGCAGTCGCGGCCACATATATGCAATCAGCGGCCCATTCACTGCTATGTTAGGAAAATACAGAGGAGTAACCCAGCATTGTGAACTAGGGGTGACATGGATCCCATGTTCTCTGATCGATGGGGGTCCGATTGCTGGGACCCCCACCAATCTATCAGTTTTTCCCATCCAGTGGATTGGTGAAAACTTGTAATTTCGTCCACTAACCGGAATAAGCTAACTTTGCAGCTACAATTGTGCACAGTCCAGCATTATCTGACGAAGGAACATATAACCCCGAAACACATTATATTTTTCTGTTTATTAATAAAAAGGGTTCAAGCCTTGACTCTGCATTGTGTTTTTTCCCAATAAATTGGTTGTGCGAAATCCTGGTTTTCGATTTTGTTAAGTTTAACAACCAGATTGATATGATGGTGTCTGTTACTTTAAGAGCAGGAGGGAGCACAGCAAGCTGGTCTGTGAGGGGGACTAGGAATTGGACAGGGTGTGTGTGAGCAAGGGGGAGGAAGGACAGCAACGCTGTTGGTCCTGGAGCAGGGGATACTCCCCAAGAGCAGTTCTGGAAAAGAAAGCTAAGCCATCAGCGCACAAAGGAAAGTACAGTCGTGCAGAGACCTGTTTTGCTGTGTTCTGCTCTCTTCATCAGGCCTAAAAGTGCAGCGATACCGACCTGAAAAACAGGTAGCAAGAACGAGACTTACTAATAAGGATAATAATAGGATAAGCAGAATATCCGCCTACTTAATTTTGTCCCAATTGGCCTAACTGTGTCCCAGGAAATGGGAAGAACTTTATTCCACACATTCTGATACTCTAGTTATTTTCTTGATAATGCTCGGGATCGGAGACCATAACACATTCTCCTTTGGAATCCCAATATCGTGAATTCGAAAGCCATTTACAGGCTTGTTTGTTCACACTGCTATCTGGTTAATAAAGTTACACAAACGGCGCGATATCCGGTGATGAGAGTTTTCCCAGACAACTGTGGTGGGCTCAAGCAACGGCAGGGAATGGGGGACTACCCAGCCTTCACCTCAATCTACTTTCAGGATTGTAGGTGGGTCTGTTAAAAACAGAAGCTTGAATGCCGATGTGAACAGAGTCTAATTTTGCAGGCGCCGGGCCGTGATGGTTAACTGAAAATTGATTCTCTGAGTAACGCTCTATTCACACTTCAGCTCAGAATTTCTATATCTCTGTTCTCTTATGGAACAGAACTACAAAGAAAAACCAGCATGCCGAGTCTGTCTCTGACAGAAACCAGAGGAGCCTGATGGAAACCATTGACTACAATGGGTTCTGACCGTTTTCCGTCATTTGACCAGAAAAAAAAAATATTGGGGTATGCTGTGCTATTTCTTCCAGCACTTATTATGGAAACCATAACAGAAAGACAGATCTGAGATGTGAACAGAGCCTGCGGGTTCATTCATATTGGTGTCTGAGGTTCTGTTCAGAGCCTCTTGCAGATTTACATTAAAATCCATGATGAAATAGCTCGACACAAAGCTCTATTTCTTCCTGGAAAATGGCGGCAGGCATAACATAATCCAGAAGGACCTCATCATAGTAAATGGAGTCCATATGGTGCCGTTTGTGTCCAGCATGTATCAATCTGGACAGTGTGGATGGCCTCTAAGGAGTTAAAAATGTAGAAGCAAAGTCAAAATAGGCAATGTCCGAAAAGAGAAGATGATAATCCAGGAGAAGTAAGCAAATAATTAGGCTGAAGATGAAGTGGACAATGAGTAGAACATTAGCAAGATGTAGAGTGTAAACCACTACAAGTAGAAAGCAGTGGGATAGATTATACTGGTGCAGCGTCCCGTAAGGTGACTCCAGATACAGGGCATACATTGAGTAGCTGGAAGGGTAGAGGGGTCATGGTGGCACTTACTAGGCTCCCTCCCGGAGGGACACACGTAGCCTTGGCCAGAGCAGCACTGGGCCTCTTCCGGACACCCCTAGGAGAGGGATGGCCAATAAACATAAGAACAGGAGGTAACATTGTCACTGGTGACACCACCGTTCTATTACTCACCGGAATGACCCTCGGCAGTAAAGAAGCTTCAGACTGGATTAACATACCTCAGGCCCTGGGAACAGTCAGAGCCTGGAAAAACTTTACTGAATAACTTTGCAAAAATACACTTCGTAAAATACTGATGCAGGAAGACAGAAGATTAGAGGTCAGGGAGGAAGCTCAGGATGATACCAGTCCTGCAGTCCCAGTTATCTGCTAGGCACCACTCCTGGAAGGGGAAATCCCCAATAGAGGATAGGGGTAAGGTCACTCCACAGACACTCTCGTGGTACAGTACCTCTGCTTGATGAATTTGGTCTTTCTGTTTTCACGCTCTCTCTCTCAGTCTCTCCCCCTTTCTATTTGGTCCGTGGCATTTGGATCCTCAAGGTACCTCTCTTTCTCTTCCATTCTCTTCACTACATGAGGGTTAAAGATACCCCCATGTGGCTGGCACTCCACTCACCTCTACCATTGAAGAGGATGAACCTCTACCACACCCAAAACACTCATACTTATAGACTACACAAATCATGTGACTAGACAAATATTGATACATTGCAAGCATCTCCCAGTCTCATGCAAACATTAACCTCTGACTTGCTGCAACTGTGCAATACACATAACAAATGACAAGACAGTTTTTGCACAGAGCACATACAAAAGACATGACATGTATGACACTTATGGAGGGCCAGCAACATAGACTTCTGGCCACTACACTGGGGCATTTTGTTCTCTCATTGGTTGGGTACTAGCGGACAACTCTACTACAAAACATAGAAGGACACCTAGTCATTCCAGGTATCCACACAGGTACACTTTTTACAGCCATCATCTTGGAGGGGTCTTTTTGTAACGATAACCCCTTTATAAAAAGAAGACGACTTGTCAATCGACTTCGTTTAAAGCTTTATTTCATGGATCAATGATCGTGACTGAGCGTTTGTTAGAACACTTGTTGACCCAATCATTGCCCCGTGTAAACAGGTCAATGATCAACCAATGAAAGAGCAGGAGCTTACGCCTTTTGTGCAGCCAGAAGCAGCACATCTCCCCATGTGAATAAGAGATGTGCTGCTGACAGCAATGAAAATGCAAGAGTGACAAACAATTGTATGAATGGTTGTTTGTCCTCTATGAATCTCAATTGGATTGTGTAATAGGCCAGGTAAACGAGCACCTATCGGGATGAGTAGCACTTGTCAAATACCCTTATAAATGGAGTTCAGAGCAACGCTCCAGTTTGGCCAAACCAAGGTGGCCACACTGCTTCTTTGACTACCTGATGCCCATTGTGCTTTGGTAGTATATCTGTAATCTAGGACGCTACCTGCTGCCCTGACTGGCCAGAGATGCTCATGTGAATCGCACTGACTAATCAAAGCAGCATGTAGAGTCAGATTACTTGTGCACTACCAGTGCTCAGTGTCCTTCAGATAGGCAGAGAATGGCTATCGGGAAGATATGTGCCGCCCGGTCTTCCCCACATGTAGTATTCACTGCAGGGCAGGCCCTATTTTTTATCGGCCGTACAATTAATGGGCGAGAATCCCAATAGTGAAAACGAAACCACTGAAGTCCTATTGAAATCAGGGGTTTCGTTTTGTCCTGTTTTGCTGTCGTGATTATTATGGCGGTATAAAGAGGTAAAAGTACGCTCATCTGAATCCGCCCTAATCAGAAGAAAATAAATGTGAATGAAGATGATCTACTTTTAGACCATCTTGAATAAACATTGATCACCAGAGAGGAAGCAATATTGTTTAACCCATTAAGGACCAAGCACCGTAAATTTACGGCGCTTGGTCCTGGGCTTTAATCCCGGCCGATAGTAAATATACGGCAGGGGGAGGTGATTAAAGCCCCTGCTTCTGCAATCAATCAGAAGAAGGTCAGGTTGTCAGCTGTTAGGCACAGTCGATAACCTGAAGGAGAAGGGAGGAGGGGTTTTTAACTCCTTCTGCCTTCTCCTTTCCCGGTACACAGCACTCAATGAGCGCTATGTACTAACAAGTGAAAGTGGAAGTGTTTCTTCCACTATGTGAGCCAGCGATCACATGACCGCCGGAATTTCTTGTTACAGCAGAGCTGCAGGGTCCTATAAGACCCAGATCAGGTCTGGCAGTGACTACTGTCACTACAGGGGATGTTTTCCCCTGTAACTGGGGCTCCTATGGATGCTGCTCCTATGGATGCCCCAACTACAGTGGGAAAGTTTCAAATAAAAAAAAACATGCAAATATCCCCATTAGGGCACATAAGATGGTAAAAAAAATATTACATAAATAACCAAAACAAAATTGAAGAATTAAATAAAAATATATACACAAAAAAGGAAATAACCCAAAGCCAACACCAACCAAAACCGTCGCGGTATGCGTCCTGTAATCCAAAACCATACATAGTATATATCAAAACGACTGAAAGAGGAACCTATTCCCATATATTATTTTACTGTAAATATACTAATTTTTTAAAAAATAACTATAAAATGTTTTAAAAAAACATTTTAAAAAAAGATAATTTAAAAAAATCGCCCTATATGTCACAGAAAAAAAATGCTGCAAAAATAATTTTTGTAGCTGAAGGAAAAAAAATAGGGCAGTTAGACCACCACGTGGGTAAAATCCCTAAAAAGTGTCTGGTCCTTAAACAAACAGCATGGTCCTTAAGGGGTTAACATTTTGTGAACTTTATGTCCCCATGTAACAAGTCAAATAACAATAACCAATGGCAAAAGAAATATTATTTTCCCAACAATATCATTAATATTGATTGCAATTCTAATTAAAATAATGAACTAATTAATTGCAAAAACAATGAAAAAAGCTGCCCAGGATTTGCGCGTCACGGTTCCCATGGATATCCTAATTATTTGGCGAGCCAGCCAGGAATCATTACATATCATTAAGAGTAAGACTGATAATTAGAGGTCTATAAACAATAACAGAAAGCTGCTAACATAGACCACATGCAAGATAATGAGCAGAATGAAGACATCAGCAGTGAATACTTTGTATCTATCCTGTAGCCACCAGAACAACGGAGCAGATTTACTAATCCTGTCTAATATTTAGACAGTGTAAACACAGACCAGGCCGTGCGAAGACGTGAGACATTTATCGCAGCGGCTCACCTCTAGACGCGCCTAGCCAACTTTACACCACATTTTGTTTGGCTTAGGTGTGCTTTCACCCTCCCGGTTTTGCGCTATGCCCCACCCACGTCTTAAGTGTCTTGTCGTGCGTCCTAGTTCAGTCTTTCGGGGTTTGGTTATCTTTAGAGATGAGCGAGTATACTCCATAAGACAAACTACTCGAGCGAGTAGTGCCTTAGCCGAGTATCTCCCCGCTCGTCTCTAAAGATTCGGGTGCCGGCAGGGGGCGGGGAGCAGCGGGGGAGAGCGGGGAGGAACGGAGGGGAGATCTCTCTCTCCCCCCTGCTCACCGCCGCAACTCACCTGTCACCCGCGCCGGCAGCTGAATCTTTAGAGACGAGCGGGCAGGTACTCGAATAAGGCACTACTCGCTCGAGTAGTTTGCCTTATCGAGTATGCTCGCTCATCTCTAGTTATCTTGTCTCAAGCTTCCTGTCCGCAGGGGCCGATATTCCTACAGAACCATTTCATCACCTTGCGGTATTTACACCACGATTAATTGCCTCAGTTCTGAAGGCGATGAAGTCCAACGCACTACTAGATGGGGGTAATAAAGTGGCCTTTCAGTGTAAATGTATCTGCCTTGTGTTGTTTATGGAAATTATATTCCAGTTTGGCCAGCTATGAAGAGGAATTAGCAGGCTTCATTTCCTGAATGAATTGACTTGTTCTGTCGACATGTGGTTGACACTGAACACACTGCGATGAGGTAATACTTATCTCCACAGCCCACCAGTTTAGCCAACTGGCTGCTCAGTGGAAAGTAGAGCACATGTAGCTAACAAGGCCGGGGAGCGGAGAAGAATCCTCACTGTTACTATACTTAGCTCTGCTGACGTCGGCGCTCCTGGGCCCTGTGGACTTAAGCAGCCCGGTTAATACATTTTGGAGATATTAGATTTAGTAGCAGAGGATAGACTCTCGCAGGCTCCCTGGGCCTCGGTTATCAGTTATGCTCAAAGATTTCTGCAGCTTACTGAGCATTAAATAACTGAAGTCTAAAAGTCTTCTTATTATAACCATTTTCTGTGGAGGATACTGTAAACTTAGAGCAAGGATGACTTTTCAGAAAAAGCTGCTGTAACTCTGGTGCTCTGGACATCCAGAACTCTTTATAACTACCCTTAACTCGAAACAACGCTTCTGAACAGAGAACCCCCACTTATTAATTCTGTAGGAGACTATAACAAAATGGGTTTTCTAATCAAGACAACCGCTATAATCCAGTCTTTGTCAAAACACTCCGGCTTCTAGAAGTTGTCCTTTTGCTGCAAAACTTGTCCTGCGGTTCCATCTCAGCAGATCTGTAAATGATGAGAGTTGTGGTGATTAGATGAACGGTCTTGTCACCGGAGGCCCTAAAAGTGGTTCCCCCCGGCCTATAAGAGGCTCTCGGAGGCTCCTTGTGTGCAGTGACCTCTTCTTCCACTTGTAGAGCTTGTTGACCACTAGACGCCTCTACGACGCAGAGAAGAGATTTCAGCCCGTTACCAGAGGGGGGCGCATTATTGGGATGTGAGAAGCTGGATGGTCATATCGATGAATTGTCCCCCACCGGGCCATTCTGTCAAGCCTGTTAGTAGGTGTTGGGACCAGTGGATGGGGCACACAAGGAGACTGGGCTCAGAATGCCTTTAATAGACAACCAGCAGAGAGTAGCATCTGATCATTCGACAAGCAATGGCAGCTCCAACTGTTTCATTGTTTGTCATCTACACATAGGTGGCGCAATCATTACACAAGTATTGGGATGTGAGAAGCTGGATGGTCATACCGATGAATTGTCGTCTCCCTGCTGGGCCATTCTGACCAGAGTGTTAGGAGATGTTGGGACCAGTGGGTGGGGGCACACAAGGCGACCGGGCTCAGGATGCCCCTTACAAACCACCAGTAGAGAGGGGCATCTGGACAGACTGTTACGAGGTGTTGGGACCAGTGGATGTGTGAGGGCCCCCAAGGTGACCGGGCTCAGGATGCCCCTGACAGACCACCAATAGGGAGGATTGTCTGATCATCCAACAAGCACAAGCAGCTACAAGTGTTTTGTTATCTGCCATCCAAAGACAGGTGGTGCCATTGTTACACCCCTGTGTCTGTCGGAACCATTTCCTGGCTCTTGGCTGTTGGACATTTGGTCTCATGGTGCCTATTATGGGTACTGCCTTTGATACCCAGCATCACCTTTGTTTGCAGTGGTGTTGTGAACAATGAAATTAGACTATTACTTAGTGAACCGGGTTGTCTTCAGCAACAAATGCGGGATTAGTTTGGGTGCTGACGACGGCCATGTTCATGTTTGGAGACCTCGCGGTGAGCACTTGAATCCTGCCTTTGCTGTGGAGCGACACATTGCCCCCTGCTGGTGTGATGGTCTGGGGGGCCATCGCATACAACAGTCGGTCCCCCCATAGTAGTGGTATGAGGGGCAATGACAGCTCAGTGATATGTTCAGGACATCCTGCAGCCATATGTGTTCCTTTCATGGCGGCTTCCAAGAGTCAGCAGGATAATGCTCGGCCGCACACACAAGGGGGTCACAGGAGCCCCCAGAATATTGTCACACGTCTGTAGCTGCCTGGAAACCAGATTTATCGCCGATACAACATGTATGGGACCATCTGGAATGCCAACAGCCTATGAGTTTGCATGATCCAGAGGCTCAGTTACAGCTATATAGGGAGCAATAGGTACATCTCCATGCCTGCCTGTATTACATCTTGCATTGAAGCTAGAGGCCATACAACAGCGTACTAGAGCCTCCATGCCCACTGGTATCACATCTTTTATCCACCAAAGAATAAGGTCACTGCAGCATCAGGTGAAACTTGTAATAAAGCTTATCTTTATTCCTCCATGATAAAACAGCTGGCCACGTTGTGACCTGAACAGGACCTTATCAAGCTTGATAAAGACCTGTTCAGGTCAAAACGTCTCCAGCTGTTTTATCATGGAGGAATAAAGATAAGCTTTATTACAAGTTTCACCTGATGCTGCAGTGACCTTATTCTTTGGTGGATATCTTTGTTGGTCTTGATCCGGATCTGGTCTGGCTGTGCATCTCCCTCCCTAGTGAAGACTTGAATACCTGGATCCATTTATGCTGCTGATTACCTACTTATAGCCTATGACATCTTTTATCCAAGCTACAGGTTGCACAACAGGGTACTAGAGCCTCCATACCTGCCTGTATCACATCTTGTATCCAAGCTAGAGGTGGTACAACAGGGTACTAGAGCCTCCATACCTGCCTGTATCACATCTTGTATCCAAGCTAGAGGTGGTACAACAGGGTACTAGAGCCTCCATACCTGCCTGTATCACATCTTGTATCCAAGCTAGAGGTGATACAACAGGGTACTAGAGCCTCCATGCCCGCCCATATCACATCTTGTATCCAAGATAGAGGTGATACAACAGGGTACCAGGGCCCCCATGCCTGCCTGTATCACATCTTGTATCCAAGCTAAAGGTGATACAACAGGGTACTAGAGCCTCAATACCTGCTTGTATGACATCTTGTATCCAAGCTAGAAGTGGTACAACCAGGTACTAGAGCCTCCATGCCCGCCCAAATTACATCTTGTATCCAAGATACAGGTCACACAACATGATACTAGAGCCTCCATACCTGCCTGTATCATATCTTATATCCAGGCTAGAGATGGTACAACAGGGTACTAGAGCCTCCATGTCCTCCAGTATCACATCGTATATCCAAGCTAGAGGTGATACAACAGGATAATAGAGCTTCCATGTCTGCCTGTATTACATCTTATATCCAGGCTAGAGGCTGTACAACAGGGTACTAGAGCCTCCATGCCTCCCAGTATCACATCTTGTATCCAAGCTACAGGAGACACAACAGGGAACTTGAGCCCCTATGCCCCTGTATCACATCTTGTATTCAAGCTAGAGGCGGTACAACAGGGTACTAGAGCATCCATGCCTTCGTATCACATCTTGTATCCAAGCTAGAGGTGGTACAACGGGATACTAGAGCCTCCATGCCCCGTATCACATCTTGTATCCAAGCTAGAGGCAGTACAACATGGTACTAGAGCCTCCATGTCCACCTATATCACATCTTGCATTCAAGCTAGAGATGGTATAGCAAGGTACTAGAGCCTCCATGTCCATCCGTGTCACAACTTGTATCCAAGGTAGAGATGGTACAACAGGGTACTAGAGCCTCCATGCCCGCCCATATCACATCTTGTATCCAAGCTAGAGGTGGTACAACAGGGAACTAGAGCCTCCATGCCGGCCCGTATCACATCTTGTATCCAAGCTAGAGGTGGTACAATAGGGAACAAGAGCCTCTATGCCCACATGTATGACATCTTGTATCCAAGCTAGAGGCGGTACAACAGGGTACTAGAGCCTCCATGCCCCCCCCCCATAATACATTTTGTATCCAAGCTAGAGGCGGTACAACAGGGTACTAGAGCCTCCATGCCTGCCTGTATCACATCTTGTATCCAAGCTAGAGGCGGTACAACAGGGTACTAGAGCCTCC
Organism: Eleutherodactylus coqui; assembly: GCF_035609145.1. Lineage (NCBI taxonomy): Eukaryota > Metazoa > Chordata > Amphibia > Anura > Eleutherodactylidae > Eleutherodactylus > Eleutherodactylus coqui. The sequence goes on along the minus strand of NC_089848.1, from coordinate 130,970,629 downwards.
ATGCCCCTTCCCCATATCACATCTTGTATCCAAGCTAGAGGCGGTACAACAGGGTACTAGAGCCTCCATGCCCGCCCATATCACATCTTGTATCCAAGCTAGAGGTGGTACAACAGGGAACTAGAGCCTCCATGCCGGCCCGTATCACATCTTGTATCCAAGCTAGAGGTGGTACAATAGGGAACAAGAGCCTCTATGCCCACATGTATGACATCTTGTATCCAAACTAGAGGCGGTACAACAGGGTACTAGAGCCTCCATGCCCCCCCCCCCCATATCACATCTTGTATCCAAGCTAGAGGCGGTACAACAGGGTACTAGAGCCTCCATGCCTGCCTGTATCACATCTTGTATCCAAGCTAGAGGCGGTACAACAGGGTACTAGAGCCTCCATGCCCCCCCCCCATATCACATCTTGTATCCAAGCTAGACGCAGTACAACAGAGTGCTAGAGCCTCCATGCCTGCCTGTATCACATCTTGTATCCAAGCTAGAGGCGGTACAACAGGGTACTAGAGCCTCCATGCCCCTTCCCCATATCACATCTTGTATCCAAGCTAGAGGCGGTACAACAGGGTACTAGAGCCTCCATGTCCTCCTGTATCACATCTTGTATCCAAGCTAGAGGTGGTACAACAGAGTACTAGAGCCTCCATGCCTGCCTGTATCACATCTTGTATCCAAGCTAGAGGCGGTACAACAGGGTACTAGAGCCTCCATGTCCTCCTGTATCACATCTTGTATCCAAGCTAGAGGTGGTACAACAGAGTACTAGAGCCTCCATGCCTGCCTGTATCACATCTTGTATCCAAGCTAGAGGCGGTACAACAGGGTACTAGAGCCTCCATGCCCCCCCCCCCCATATCACATCTTGTATCCAAGCTAGACGCAGTACAACAGAGTGCTAGAGCCTCCATGCCTGCCTGTATCACATCTTGTATCCAAGCTAGAGGCGGTACAACAGGGTACTAGAGCCTCCATGCCCCTTCCCCATATCACATCTTGTATCCAAGCTAGAGGCGGTACAACAGGGTACTAGAGCCTCCATGCCCGCCCATATCACATCTTGTATCCAAGCTAGAGGTGGTACAACAGGGAACTAGAGCCTCCATGCCGGCCCGTATCACATCTTGTATCCAAGCTAGAGGTGGTACAATAGGGAACAAGAGCCTCTATGCCCACATGTATGACATCTTGTATCCAAACTAGAGGCGGTACAACAGGGTACTAGAGCCTCCATGCCCCCCCCCCCCATATCACATCTTGTATCCAAGCTAGAGGCGGTACAACAGGGTACTAGAGCCTCCATGCCTGCCTGTATCACATCTTGTATCCAAGCTAGAGGCGGTACAACAGGGTACTAGAGCCTCCATGCCCCCCCCCCATATCACATCTTGTATCCAAGCTAGACGCAGTACAACAGAGTGCTAGAGCCTCCATGCCTGCCTGTATCACATCTTGTATCCAAGCTAGAGGCGGTACAACAGGGTACTAGAGCCTCCATGCCCCTTCCCCATATCACATCTTGTATCCAAGCTAGAGGCGGTACAACAGGGTACTAGAGCCTCCATGTCCTCCTGTATCACATCTTGTATCCAAGCTAGAGGTGGTACAACAGAGTACTAGAGCCTCCATGCCTGCCTGTATCACATCTTGTATCCAAGCTAGAGGCGGTACAACAGGGTACTAGAGCCTCCATGTCCTCCTGTATCACATCTTGTATCCAAGCTAGAGGTGGTACAACAGAGTACTAGAGCCTCCATGCCTGCCTGTATCACATCTTGTATCCAAGCTAGAGGCGGTACAACAGGGTACTAGAGCCTCCATGCCCCCCCCCCCCATATCACATCTTGTATCCAAGCTAGACGCAGTACAACAGAGTGCTAGAGCCTCCATGCCTGCCTGTATCACATCTTGTATCCAAGCTAGAGGCAGTACAACAGGGTACTAGAGCCTCCATGCCCCCCGTATCACATCTTGTATCCAAGCCAGAGGCGGTACAACAGGGTACTAGAGCCTCCATGCCCCCCCCCCCCATATCACATCTTGTATCCAAGCTAGACGCAGTACAACAGAGTGCTAGAGCCTCCATGCCTGCCTGTATCACATCTTGTATCCAAGCTAGAGGCAGTACAACAGGGTACTAGAGCCTCCATGCCCCCCGTATCACATCTTGTATCCAAGCCAGAGGCGGTACAACAGGGTACTAGAGCCTCCATGCCCCTTCCCCATATCACATCTTGTATCCAAGCTAGAGGCGGTACAACAGGGTACTCGAGCCTCTCTACAAGGAGTCAGTTCTCTACAACAAATGATGCTTTTGTCCGATATTGTAATCACTTATATCAGCGTTACAATCACTCAGAGGAAGTTTCATTTCTTCTAGGTGAGGGATGTTACCGGGAATTAGTGTATTTGTGATTTTTTTCGCAGATGGGTGATTGGGAAAACTTTTAAATACTTCTTGGGAATTTTTGGTCCTTTCTTCTCTAATCTTGTGACACAATGGATCTTTTTTATTTAATGGTGTGTGACAAATTAGTTAAGGTTCTCAGTTTAGTAACAGAAGGTCCAACCAGCTACAAAGCAGTTCCTGCTGCATCTCATTTGCCCGGACATAATTACTAATGCACAAAGGCAGATGGTAAGTGTAGCACCACGGAGACGTGGCAAAGATGAAGATGCTTATTTCATATAACAAGAGCGACCAGCTGTGTCAAATCAACAAATGCTTCAAGTCAGAAGATACAAAATGAAAACATTGTTAACTTTATTAAGAAGAAATCATGTGTTACCGCCGAAAATGATAAGACCAAAAATAGAGAGACTTATCACATAATTATATCAATCCCCATCATAGAAACGAAATCCATTTGGAAGCAGCGCAACGAGGAACTCGACATGTCACTGTAATCCTATTGAGCCCATGCACATGGCAAAGGAATCCCTGCTGTGCACCCATAAAGTGAATGTCCACTATATACACTGCTGGAAATCGAAAGTGCTTCATACAGAAGGAATTGGTGGAATTTCATGAAACATGATAGATACACAGAGTCACCCAGAATAAATCAGACAAATTACAATTAACCAGGCAAAGTTTATTACTGTTGGGTAGAGGTTTCAGTAAGAAGTGGGTCCAACATGAGCACCTATAAACTCAAGGATCCTTACAGGCATTGAATCCGTAAGTGTTTGGATGTCTTGTTGAGGTCTCTTCATTATTTGCGAAAAGGATGTGAAAAGAACTGGTATGGAGGCGCAACACTCTAAGCTACTAGAAGATGTAGATCAAAGTCCAATGTGTGATGGTGAAAGCACTTCTTTTTTATTATTTTTTCAGAAATAAAAAACCAGCAATGGAATACGCGTTTCGGGGAAGAACCCCTTCGTCAGTTCGGCTGGATAGGACAACAGGATGCCTAGGGGTGACACGATTCCAAAGATATATAGAATGTGTCGGAGGTCCTGTGTGCAGGAGGACAGGGGAGAAAAAAAAAAAAAATGCTTGGTTAAAGCATTTTTTTTCTCTCCCCTGTCCTCCTGCACACAGGACCTCCGACACATCCTATATATCTTTGGAATCGTGTCACCCCTAGGCATCCTGTTGTCCTATCCAGCCAAACTGACGAAGGGGTTCTTCCCCGAAACGCGTATTCCATTGCTGGTTTTTTATTTCTGAAAAAATAATAAAAAAGAAGTGCTTTCACCATCACACATTGGACTTTGATCTACATCTTCTAGTAGCTTAGAGTGTTGCGCCTCCATACCAGTTCTTTTCACATCCTTTTCGCTACACTTACGCCCACACTGGTGGAGCGTCATCTGGTTGGCAGCACCTCCACCATTCAAAATACTCAATCATTGAAAACTCTGTGTACTCCATAAATATTCCACTACCCTCACTGGGTCTTGCTCCACCCTCCTTTTTCATTTCTTTTACTCTTCATTATTTGGGCAGTCAGTTGTACAGTTTGCGGTGGGTGGTCATGTGATGTAATAATTGTACCCATGGTATCCCAGGCATGCTCTTTTTGGGATAAATCCGGGAACTGTGCAGACCAATCCATGGTCGCGACACCTTGCAAGAAGTGTCTAGTGATGGCTTCAGTATGTGGATGGGCATTATCCTGTTGGAAGATACAATTTTGGATGGTGGTCATGAAGGGTATGATAAGAGGGTATACCACTCTGTCCAAATGCTGGTGAGCAATTATTGTGTCTTCAATCACCACGAACAGCATTCTGCTATCATAACTGATTGCCCCCCAAAGCATGACTCCAGGGGTCGGATCAATGTGGCACTCTGAAATCACTGCAGGGTGGGCACTTTCTCCAAAACACTAATGGATATGTTGACGATTATCACTTTTCCCCAGACAGAATCAGGACTCATCAGTAAACATAACCAATCTCCATTAATGTGCCCAGCTCCGGCTAGAAGTCCCCAAAGGTTAGTGGCTTCTGGCAGTAAAATCGGGTCAACAGAATCCGCTGCATGGGGATCCAAGAATGCAACCTAGCTTCAAGTAATCAGTCTACCATTGTTTGTGGGGTGATTCTGACTCCATCCACTGCTCGGATCTGTGCTGCAGTTGCCTGTCTGTCAGTAACTGCCATCGGCACCATTTAGCAGTCTTCATGTGGTGTTGTCTGTCCGCGTGGACCTGTCCCATATCGCTATGAGTCTCCGTTCATGGACGCCGGTACTGCACTTTCCATAGCAATATATATATAATTGACATTTTTGAGCAGAGGTGTTGTTGGCTAATGTGTGGTCGCAGCCAATTCATTCAATGACCACCCCATTCTTGGTGCCTTATTTAGTGAAGGATAACCCTCATGCTTCTGGAAAGCTTTTTTTAAAGGGATTGTTTGGTTACTGTGTGAAAATAATAAACAGAAGTTTTCACGCACGGGTCCTGTTTAAAAGGGGATGTCCAGCAACCCAACAACCCCTTTAATGCACAATATGGCACATTAAGTGGTATCATTAAAAATACAATCCATCCCCCCAAAAAGAAGCCCTGGTCAAAGGGGCCCTTGATAGAGGTAAGGGGTTTCCCTGTCCCTCTGCTTTAATATAGGTTGGTTCGATGGAAAATGGAGAGGCACTTATCAGGCTCAACTCTGTTTGGGTCAGCTAATGAGTCGGCAGTGTAGTCTCACGGTGAGCAAAAGTGTCAGCAATCCTTTGTGTCTCGGCTCAGGCCATGCAAGTAGAGGGAGGGGTCTGTGAGAGCACTCTCGATACACACGGGGCATTCGGGGGATATAAGCACCCAACATGACCTCTGAGGAAAACAAGTAACATAGTATGTAAGGTTGAGAAAAGACATATGTCCACCTAGTTCAGCATCGCCCCCCAATGTTGATCGAGAGGAAGCCAAAAAAACAAACAAACAATGAGGTAGAAGCCAATTTTAAGGTAAAAAAGTTCTTTCCTGACTCCAATCTGGCAATCGGAATAATCCCTGGATCAACAACTTTGAAGGAGTGACCACTCTGTCACAGCAGTGGTGGCTTCTCTTCTCTACATACGCCCGGAGGGCATGTTTCTCACTGGGCACCCTTAGGGCAGGAGACATACAATCAGACTTGTCTTGGAGCTTCCCAAGAACTAACTGCCCTCCCACCAGAAACCAGAGAGGAGCCACACTTCTAGAGAAGACCGAGCGGTCACACCCCCGAGGAATCCAAGCACAACTCCACTACATTACAGTAACAGTCCCTCCCCAAAAGCACATATATACTTCTGAACATAAATGAGTACCCCCTCTTACACCCTCATGTGCTGACGTTGACCAAAAAATAAAAACTTATGGAAAGCGGGGAGGAAAAATGAAAAAAAAAAGGCCAGTCCTTAAGGTGTTAACTATTTGCATAGAAAATATCTAGAGCTCCAACTAGATGCAGAAACTGATAGATCACTGACCAATAATGACAAATATCCTCATTTATCAGAACTCTCCCGCAGTGAGACGTCCTTGCTGCCCACAGCAACCAATCAGAGCGCAGGTTTCGGGTTTCCAGGGGCAGGTTAAGAAATGAAAGCTGCACTGTGATTGGTTGCTGTGGGCAACAAGGACGTCTTACTGCTGGGCAGCTCTGATACATGAGACCAATGATAACATTTAGGTAGAGTCGGTTGATGATATCCATGGATGATTTGCATGTTAAACGCTCCCATCTACGGATTAGCATCTGCTATCAGACGGTGTGTTTTTTTTCTTCATTCCTGTATATTGAATAGGATATTACTGGGCGTTTTCACGTGTCGTATTGATTTAGCATTCCGCTAGGATACGATCCGTCACCATAGCAACCGTATGCAGGCGTTTCACACACTTCAGGTCTTTGACATATATTTCAGGCTTTGCTACACTCTCCGTGCTTCCATGTACGCTTCTGCAGAAATGCCTCCTCTGTGTCGGTGGGCAATCTACCCTTCCATCTATTCGCAATGTTGCAAGAAAAGTAAGTGAACCCTTTGGAATGACCTGGATTTCTGCAGTGTCCTGATTGTAACAAAGCCCCAGTTATAGACAAACACATCGGCCCTCATGTATGAATGTGTTTCCGACGGACTTGTGTCTAAAACAGTGCCAGAATTAAGGCGCACAGAGTCTTAGACACATTTATAAATAGCTTATGCCGAAAAGAAGAAAAGCTGCAAGAAGTTTGCCAATTTTTTTCCCTGAAAGTAGGCGTGGCTCCGGTCTGTCTTTTCGTCACATTTATGAAGCGTTACTACAAGAAAGTGTCTGTAAGTAGGGATGAGCGAGTATACACACTAAGGCACTACTCACTCGAGTAATGTGCCTTAGCCGAGTATCTCCCCGCTCGTCCCTAAAATTCGGGGGCCGCCACAGCTGACAGGTGAGTTGTGGCGGGGAGCAGGGGAGAGCGGGCGGGAGAGAGAGATCTCCCCTCCGTTCCTCCCCGCTCTCCCCCGCCGCTCCCCGCCCCCCGCCAGCCCCCGAATCTTTATGGACGAGCAGAGAGATACTCAGCTAAAGCACATTACTCGAGCGAGTAGTGCCTTAGCCAGTATACTCGCTCATCCCTATCTATAAGAAGTGGCGCTAATAAAACCTGATAGAAGTTGGTGTAAACGAAGAAGTATTTGGCTCACATTTTTGGCGCATTTTCCCCCAATTTATTGTCGTATTTTGACTGTTGACTATTTTATACTGGTAGATAATGCAGAATAACGTTTTGGGAATTAAACATTTTTCCGAATGGAAATTGGAGCAATTTTGCCGCAAGTGGTAGTGTTCTGCGGAGATTGGCACATTTTGCTGTGCAGAATAAACTACATAGATGGGATGTTTCTGACCCCATTTTATGTCTTAAAATCAATAATTTGACTTGTGGCAAAATTTTTTATAGTGATACAAAAAAAACTGAATTTAATTTGTGGCACAAATCATACTTTGGAATACAAATTCGCACATTTTTGGCGCATGCAGTACTCCTAAGAAACATTGGCACATATTGGGCGCATCTTTCCTATTTTTCGTGCAGTGTAAATTGTGCAAAATTTACAAGTCTGTGCGCCTCTTCTGCAATTTTAGCGCAATTTAAGACTGTCATGTTCTTGATTGGCGCAATATATACCAATATTGATAAATAAGGGCCAATGTAACTACCGTGTTTCCCTGGAAATAAGACTCTGTCTTATATTGATTTTTGCCCCAAAAGAGGCACAGGGACTTATACTCACCAAGCAGGTGCCATCCGGGTCCCTTCCATTGGTCTCCGGCGCTCCTGCAGGCTTTCAGTGCACTTGTCAGCACCGACAGATCATTTCTTGCTAGTAACAGGACTTGAATACCCCACCTCCAGCAAGAGATTGCTCTGATTGGCTGAGGTGGTGCTCACGATCAGAGCCGGCGCTTGATGAAAAATTATAGCCATTCATTCATTAAATGGCTATGAATGGTTCATCGAGCGGTAGCTCTGATTGGCTGAAGCGGTGCTCGCAAACCAATCAGAGCGATCTCTTGCTGGAGGCAGCGTATTCGAGCCCCATTAACAACACTGACCCGGACGGCGCCTGCTAGGTGAGTATTGCTGTCTTTTTTCATGTAGAGTAGCTAGGGATTATTTGGGGGGGGGGGGGCTTATATTTCAAGCCTTCCCCCCAAAATCAGGGTAGGACTTTTTATCAGGGTAGATCATATTTTCGGGGAAACACGGTAATAAGCTTGTGGCGGCTTATATGCATGCTCTGACTGTGGCAGAAACCAGCTGACACCTGCTAGGTGTGGATCAGACTTGGCTCCTCAGCACAATTCATTGAATATTCACGACCCCATTATTTACTGTATTTTTACATGAGAACAGATATGCAGCAACCAGGCTTTACGTGCCTTTATTTAATAGGCAAGGCACCTGTGAAATGTCCAATATCATCTTTTTAAACCTTTTCAACTGCATAATGTTTCAGAAGAACACAGAGGACATGTTATAGAAACACATGAAGCTAAAAAGGCACCAAAAGCTAAAGACTCGGGCTGAATCATTTCATGGTTAGACAAAGTATCTACACATAAAGAACACTCAGGACTGTTCTACTCTGCCTAGGAGCATACTGTTAACCCCTTAACACCTCAAGACGTACAATTATGTGCTAGGTGTGCGGGGTCTATACGGAGTGGGATCGCGAGTCCATCCAGTGCCATACAGGGTGGGTGATGGACATCTGTAGCAGCTAATACCTACTTGCAACAGCCAGAATCATCGCTCATGCTGATCGCAGCTGTTAACCCATTAAAGGGGTTGTCTCGCGGCAGCAAGTGGGTCTATACACTTCTGTATGGCCATAATAATGCACTTTGTAATGTACATCGTGCATTAAATATGAGCCATACAGAAGTTATACACTTACCTGCTCCGTTGCTAGCGTCCTCGTCGCCATGGATCCGTCTAATTCTGATGTCTTTTTGCTTTTTTGGACGCGCTTGCGCTCGTGCCGGAGAGCTGGTCCTCGTAGCTCCGCCCCGTCACGTGTGCCGATTCCAGCCAATCAGGAGGCTGGAATCGGCAATGGACCGCACAGAGCCCACGGTGCACCATGGGAGAAGACTCGCGGTGCATCGTGGGTGAAGATCCCGGCAGCCATCTTGGTGAAGGAAGAAGAAGGAAGACGTCGCAGAGCGGGGATTCGGGTAAGTAATACATTTTTTTTTTTAACACATCCTTTGGGGTTGTTCTGCGCCGAACGGGGGGCCTATGGAAAAAAAAAACGTTTCGGCGCGAGACAACCCCTTTAAATGCTGCTGTCAGTTCTGACAGCAGCATTTAAATGCCCAGATTAGATTGCTGTTCAGGGGTCCCAGACAGTTCCCCAGCGATGAGATCTCCTGGTGCTGTTTGGTTGCCATGGCAGCCAGGGGCCTTTTGAATCCTGTGGCATGCATTGATAGGCTGCCTGTCAAACTATGGTATAATGTAATACTGTGGTATTACATTACACTGTGTGAGCCATCAAACGATTTCAAGTACCCTACAGAGACTACATTTTAAAAAAAATAACTAAAAAAGTTTTAATAATTATATATTCCATATTAATAATAATGAAAAAAATTCAATAAAAGAACACAAAAGCATATTTGGTATCAATCCGTTCATAAAAGTCCAATCTATCAAAGTTAGGCATTATTTATTTATTTAGGGGTGGGACAGGGCAGAAATAAGTCCCGCTCCTTCCCACCCCCTCCTATTGCAAATAGTGGCGAGGGGAGGAGAGGGGGCGGGAGCTCAGTGCACTGCTCCCGGCCCATCCCGCCTCCTACGCCTGCAGAGAGAGACAATGTATATCGGCCCGGCATGAAAACACGACCAATGTATGCACGTCGGAATAAGCCTTAAATGCAGTATTATCGTAATCGTACTGACCCACAGAATAAAGTAATTATGTAATTTTTGCTTCAGTGCGTATGAACTATAATTTTTTTCTATCTCCATTCAGAAATTTTAACAAGCTTTTCAGTACATTATATGGGACATTAAATAATGCCATTGAAAAATACAACTCGTCCCGCAAAAAACAACAAGCCCTCATACAGCGACATGGCAACATAAAGGAGTTATCATTTTTTTTGAAAGTGGGGAGAAAAAAACAAAATTTAAAAAAAAATAGCTGTGTCACTAAAAGAGCAAAACCAGCCATCCTGAAGAGGTGAGAAAACCCCAAAAGTACAAGCAAAAGATCTACAGCCGACACCATTAACTGCAAAAACACAAAGGATGTGAATACACTTTATCGCCGCTGTAATTTATCATGCATTTACTGCCGTGTCAAAAAGTGACCCATAGACACTTATAGGAAACGTGCCGATCTGCCCAACAAGGAGGCCTCGGGCCGGATTACCTGTAATATTACACCTCTAATTGCATTCTTTCCTCCAGAAGCTCAATCGTTAATGGTAAATCCATAGCAGTGACCCGCCGTTCCTCTGCTGCACCACCACAATTTTATCCTCAGTCAATATTTCCCCTTTAATCAGGACTTACATTCAGTGCTGTAAATAGGTTTCCCATTTTCCGATGACTTTAATGTATTGGATAGTAGATGGCATATCGTAAGTTGTTTGTTTTATTGTCTTTATACCTTCCATATTTATATGTAATTATTATGATGTTTAAAGGACGTCGGTCAGCAGCTTTTTGCCTATAAACTCAATGTATTGATGCATGAGCGACTAAATGATGATTAAAACGGCACCAATACCTCTGTACACTGTGACTTCCGTCTCTAGATAAAACCACAGTAAGGCATTTTAGTTTGTGATCGGGGTCTCTTGCTCTTCTACTTTCCTTTAGAATTTTTTTGTCTCTGTTATTTCTTTCCACTTCTAATAGCGAGGGTCTCAATCATATTAATTAACTGTATATGTTTGCCTTTCACTTCCCTTCCCATATTGTTCTAGTTTAAAACTCTCCTGGGTATATTTCAGATAGATAAGTATGAGATAGATAGATAGATAGATAGATAGATAGATAGATAGATAGATAGATAGATAGATAGATAGATAGATAGATAGATAGATAGATAGATAGATAGATAGATAGAGAAAGGAGATAGATATTAGATAGATAGATAGATAGATAGATAGAAGATAGATAGATAGATAGATAGATAGATAGATAGATAGATAGATAGATAGATAGATAGATAGATAGGAGATAGATATTAGATACATAGATAGATAGATATGAGATAGATAGATAGATAGATAGATGGATAGATAGATAGAGAGATAGGAGATAGAAAGGAGATAGATATTAGATACATAGATAGATAGATATGAGATAGATAGATAGATAGATAGATAGATAGATAGATAGATAGATAGATAGATAATAGATAGATAGATAGATAGGTATGAGATAGATAGATAGATAGATAGATAGATAGGAGATAGATAGATAGATAGATAGATAGATAGATAGATAGATAGATAGACAGAGAAAGGAGATAGATATTAGATAGACAGATAGATAGATAGATAGGAGATAGATATTAGATACATAGATAGATAGATATGAGATAGATAGATAGATAGATAGATAGATAGATAGATAGATAGATAGATAGATAGATAGATAGATGGATAGATAGATAGATAGATAGATAGACAGAGAGATAGGAGATAGAAAGGAGATAGATATTAGATACATAGATAGATAGATATGAGATAGATAGATAGATAGATATGAGATAGATATGACATAGATAGATAGATAGATAGATAGATAGATAGATAGATAGATAGATAGATATGAGATACATAGATAGATAGATATGAGATACATAGATAGATATGAGATATATAGATAGTAGAGATGAGCGAACGTACTCGTCCGAGCTTGATACTCGTTCGAGTATTAGCGTGTTCGAGATGCTCGTTACTCGAGGCGAGCACCACGCGGTGTTCTGGTTACTTTCACTTTCACCTCTGAGACGTTGGCGCGCTTTTCTGGCCAATAGAAAGACAGGGAAGGCATTACAACTTCCCCCTGCGACGTTCAAGCCCTATACCACCCCCTGCAGTGAGTGGCTGGCGAGATCAGGTGTCACCCGAGTATATAAATCGGCCCCTCCCGCGGCTCGCCACACATGCATTCTGACATAGTTCAGGGAAAGTACTGGTGATGCCGGAGCTGCTATAGGGAGAGTATTAGGAGTGATTTTAGGCTTCAAGAACCCCAACGGTCCTTCTTAGGGCCACATCTAACCGTGTGCAGTACTGTTGAGGCTGCTTTTAGCAGTGTTGCACTTTTTTTTTTTTTGTATATCGGCCGTGCAGAGCATTGCGTCCTCAGTCTGCAGTAATTTTACATAGTATAGGGCCAGTAGTGCTGAGGCAGGGACAGTGAAAAAGGTGAAAGAGATATACTGTCTATATAGGCAGTGGGCTTTTCCAAAAGAATTTGGGAAAAAACATTCTATTTGGGTTGCCTGTGACCGTCCTGAGTGTACTGCGTCTCTGCTGGGGGTAGTAGTCCTAACTAATACGCAGGCAGCTAAGTGTTACAGCAGGCTTGCGCAAAATTCCTTCCTGGCTCTGCGTTGGCCGTTACCTCACCGTTGTCATCCTGTCCAGAGGGAAACAGTCTGCAGTAATTTTACATAGTCCAGGGCCAGTAGTGGTGAGGCAGGGACAGTGAAAGAGATGTACTGTCTATATAGGCAGTGGGCTTTTCCAAAAAAATTTGGGAAAAAACTTTCTATTTGGGCTGCCTGTGACCGTCCTCAGTGTACTGGGTCTCTGCTGGGGGTAGTTGTCCTAATTAATACGCAGCCAGCTAAGTGTTACAGCAGGCTTGCGCAAAATTCTTTCCTGGCTCTGCTGTGCGTTCCGTAAGCGAAGTCAGCCTCCAACCACAGGCCAATAAGCGGCACATTTAATTACAGCGTTCTGTTTCTGCACTACTGGTAATACACCATGCTGAGGGGTAGGGGTAGGCCTAGAGGACGTGGACGTGGACGCGGGCAAGGACGCGGAGGCCCAAGTCAGGGTGTGGGCACAGGCCGAGCTCCTGATCCAGGTGTATCGCAGCCGACTGCTGCGGGATTAGGAGAGAGGCACGTTATTGGCGTCCCCACATTCATCTCACAATTAATGGGTCCACGCGGTAGACCTTTATTAGAAAATGAGCAGTGTGAGCAGGTCCTGTCGTGGATGGCAGAAAGTGCATCCAGCAATCTATCGACCACCCAGAGTTCTGCGCCGTCCACTGCTGCAACTCTGAATCCTCTGGCTGCTGCTCCTCCTTCCTCCCAGCCTCCTCACTCCATTACAATGACACATTCTGAGGAGCAGGCAGACTCCCAGGAACTGTTCTCGGGCCCCTGCCCAGAAAGGGCAGCAATGGTTCCGAATCCTCTCCCACTGGAGGAGTTTGTCGTGACCGATGCCCAACCTTTGGAAAGTTCCCGGGGTCCGGGGGATGAGGCTGGGGACTTCCGGCAACTGTCTCAAGAGCTTTCAGTGGGTAAGGAGGACGATGACGATGAGACACAGTTGTCTATCACTCAGGTAGTAGTAATTGGAGTAAGTCCGAGGGAGGAGCGCACAGAGGATTCGGAGGAAGAGCAGCAGGACGATGAGGTGACTGACCCCACCTGGTTTGCTACGCCTACTGAGGACAGGTCTTCAGAGGGGGAGGCAAGTGCAGCAGCAGGGCAGGTTGGAAGAGGCAGTGCGGCGGCCAGGGGTAGAGGCAGGGCCAGACCGAATAATCCACCAACTGTTTCCCAAAGCGCCCCCTCCCGCCATGCCACCCTGCAGGGGCCGAGGTGCTCAAAGGTCTGGCAGTTTTTCACTGAGAGTGCAGACGACCGACGAACAGTGGTGTGCAACCTTTGTCGCGCCAAGATCAGCCAGGGAGCCACCACCACCAGCGTCACCACCACCAGCATGCGCAGACATATGATGGCCAAGCACCCCACAAGGTGGGACGAAGGCCGTTCACCGCCTCCGGTTTGCACCGCTGCCTCTCCCCCTGTGCCCCAACCTGCCACTGAGATCCAACCCCGCTCTGAGGACACAGGCACTACCGTCTCCTGGCCTGCACCCACACCCTCACCTCCGCTGTCCTCGGCCCCTTCCACCAATGTCTCTCAGCGCACCGTCCAGCCGTCGCTAGCGCACGTGTTGGAGCGCAAGCGCAAGTACGCCGGCACGCACCCGCACGCTCAAGTGTTAAACGTGCACATAGCCAAATTTATTAGCCTGGAGATGCTGCCGTATAGGGTTGTGGAAACAGAGGCTTTCAAAGGTATGATGGCGGCGGCGGCCCCGCACTACTCAGTTCCCAGTCGCCACTACTTTTCCCGATGTGCCGTCCCAGCCCTGCACGACCACGTCTCCCGCAACATTGTACGCGCCCTCACCAACGCGGTTACTGCCACGGTCCACTTAACAATGGACACGTGGACAAGCACAGGCGGGCAGGGCCACTACATCTCCCTGACGGCACATTGGGTGAATGTAGTGGAGGCTGGGACAGAGTCAGAGCCTGGGACCGCTCACGTCCTACCCACCCCCAGAATTGCGGGCCCCAGCTCGGTGCTGGTATCTGCGGCGGTGTATGCTTCCTCCACTAAACCACCCTCCTCCTCCTACGCAACCTCTGTCTCGAAATCAAGATGTGTCAGCAGCAGCACGTCGCCAGCAGTCGGTGTCGCGCGGCACGGCAGCACAGCGGTGGGCAAGCGTCAGCAGGCCGTGCTGAAACTACTCCGCTTAGGAGAGAAGAGGCACACGGCCCACGAACTGCTGCAGGGTCTGACACAGCAGACCGACCGCTGGCTTGCGCCGCTGAGCCTCCAACCGGGCATGGTCGTGTGTGACAACGGTCGTAACCTGGTGGCGGCTCTGCAGCTCGGCAGCCTCACGCACGTGCCATGCCTGGCCCACGTCTTTAATTTGGTGGTTCAGCGCTTTCTGAAAAGCTACCCACGCTTGTCAGACCTGCTCGGAAAGGTGCGCCGGCTGTGCGCACATTTCCGCAAGTCCCACACGGACGCTGCCACCCTGCGCACCATGCAACATCGGTTTAATCTGCCAGTGCACCGACTGCTGTGCGACGTGCCCACATGGTGGAACTCTACGCTCCACATGTTGGCCAGGCTCTATGAGCAGCGTAGAGCTATAGTGGAATACCAACTCCAACATGGGTGGCGCAATGGGAGTCAGCCTCCTCAATTCTTTACAGAAGAGTGGGCCTGGTTGGCAGACATCTGCCAGGTCCTTGGAAACTTTAAGGAGTCTACCCAGATGGTGAGCGGCGATGCTGCAATCATTAGCGTCACCATTCCTCTGCTATGCCTCTTGAGAAGTTCCCTGCAAAGCATAAAGGCAGATGCTTTGCGCTCGGAAGTAGAGGCGGGGAAGACAGTATGTCGCTGGATAGTCAGAGCACCCTCCTGTCTATATCTCAGCGCGTTGAGGAGGAGGAGGAGGAGGGGGAAGAGACAGCTTGGCCCACTGCTGAGGGTACCCATGCTGCTTGCCTGTCATCCTTTCAGCGTGTATGGCCTGAGGAGGAGGAGGAGGAGGATCCTGAAAGTGATCTTCCTAGTGAGGACAGCCATGTGTTGCGTACAGGTACCCTGGCCATGGCTGACTTCATGTTAGGATGCCTTTCTCGTGACCCTCGCGTTACACGCATTCTGGCCACTACGGATTACTGGGTGTTCACACTGCTTGACCCACGGTATAAGGAGAACCTTTCCACTCTCATACCCAAAGAGGAAAGGGGTTCAAGAGTGATGCTATACCACAGGACCCTGGCTGACAAACTGATGGTAAAATTCCCATCCGACAGCGCTAGTGGCCGAAGGCGCAGTTCCGAGGGCCAGGTAGCAGGGGAGGCGCGGAGATCAGGCAGCATGTACAGCACAGGCAGGGGAACACACTCTAAGGCCTTTGACAGCTTTATGGCTCCCCAGCAAGACTGTGTCACCGCTCCCCAGTCACGGCTGAGTCGGCGGGAGCACTGTAAAAGGATGATGAGGTAGTACGTAGGCAATCGCACGACCGTCCTCGGTGACGCCTCTGCCCCGTACAACTACTGGGTGTCGAAGCTGGACACGTGGCCTGAACTCGCGCTGTATGCCCTGGAGGTGCTTGCTTGTCCTGCAGCTAGCGTCTTGTCAGAGAGTGTGTTTAGTGCGGCTGAGGGAATCATCACAGATAAGCGTACCCACCTGTCAACCGACAGTGCCGACAGGCTAACACTCATCAAGATGAACAAAGGCTGGATTTCCCCAGACTTCTCTTCTCCACCAGCGGACAGCAGCGATACCTAAACAATACGTAGGCTGCACCCGCGGATGGAAGCATCATTCTCCATCACCATAAAAAACGGGGACATTTCTGCTTCATCAATCTGTGTCTAATATTCCTCCTCCTCCTCCTGCTCCTCCTCCTGAAACCTCACGTAATCACGCCGAACGGGCAATTTTTCTTAGGCCCACAAGGCTCACTCATATAATTTTTCTAAACAATTTTTATACGTTTCAATGCTCATTAAAGCGTTGAAACTTTCACCTCAACGAATTTTTATTTTAACTGGGCTGCCTCCAGGCCTAGTTACCAATTAAGCCACATTAACCAAAGCGGTTAATGGGTTTCACCTGCCCTCTTGGTTGGGCATGGGCAATTTTTCTCAGGTACATTAGTACTGTTGGTACACCAATTTTTGGGGGCCCTCGCCTACAGTGTAATCCAATTAATTTTTTGCCCACCTGCATTACAGCTGACGTTACATCAGCTGTGATGGGCACTGCAATGGGATATATTTATGTACCGCCGGTGGGTTCCAGGGAGCCACCCATGCTGTGGGTCCACTTCTAAAGTAACTGCATGTGTCCACTTCTAAACAACCCCAGTCTGACTGGGGCATGCAGTGTGGGCCGAAGCCCACCTGTATTAAACATGACATTACCTCAGCTGTGATGGGCAATGCTATGGGATATATTTATGTGCTGCCGGTGGCTTCCTGGCACCCACCCATGCTGTCGGTCCACAGGGACTTCACAATAGGGAGTTGTACCTGCCTGTGTCTATGAATTAAAAAGCCCTGTCAGGTTGGGGCATGCAGTGTGGGCCGAAGCCCACCTGCATTTAATCTGACGTTAGCTCTGCTGTCCAGGGCACTGCAATGGGATACATTTATGTACAGCCGGTGGGTTCCAGGGAGCCACCCATGCTGTGGGTGCACATGGAATTCCCATTGCGGAGTTGTATCTGCCTGTGACTATTTTTTTTTAAAACGCGGTCTGACTGGGGCATGCAGCAGAATGAATAGTGTGTGGCACATAGGTTCCCCATTACTATGCCCACGTGTGCAGCTCCTGATGGCGGTGGCACAGGATTCTATTTCTCATTGCTTCTGTACAGCATTGTGGGCTATTGCCCCACCACTTTTAAAGAGGGTCGCTGCCTAGCCGTGCCAACCCTCTGCAGTGTGTGCCTGCGGTTCCTCCTCATGGCAGACGCACTTATAAATAGACATGAGGGTGGCGTGGCATGAGGGCAGCTGAAGGCTGCGCAGGGACAGTTTAGTGTGCGCTGTGGACACTGGGTCGTGCGGGGGGGTTGGACAGCATGTAACCCAGGAGAAGTGGCAGCGGAGTGTCATGCAGGCAGTGATTGTGCTTTGTTGGAGGTAATGTGGTGCTTAGCTAAGGTATGCCATGCTAATGAGTGCTTTTCAGAAGTAAAAGTTGTTGGGGGGGGGCCCACTCTTGCCGCTATTGTGGCTTAATAGTGGGACCTGTGAACTTGAGATGCAGCCCAACATGTAGCCCCTCGCCTGCCCTATCCGTTGCTGTGTCGTTTCCATCACTTTCTTGAATTGCCCAGATTTTCACAAATGGAAACCTTAGCGAGCATCGGCGATATACCAAAATGCTCGGGTCGCCCATTGACTTCAATGGGGTTTGCGAAAATTTTGTCCCGAGTAACAAGCACCCGAGCATTTTGGTGCTCGCTCATCTATAATAATGATACATCTGTTGAATCTCTAAATATGTTTACTGATGTTAGGTCACTTCATCTGCCACACGGCTACTAGAGTGAGATTGCGACAAATTTTGCAACTTTTGGAAAAGTTGCAATTTTTAAATCTAGCTAAAAAACCTCCATCCACTCAAACCCCGCCCCTATGCTAGATACTATGCTGACGACACCCAGCTATACACCTTTTCCCGTGACATCTCTGCACCTTTACTCCAAAACATCACCGACTGTCTGTCCGCTGTCTCTAACACTATGTCTTCTCTCTACCTAAAACTAAACCTCCCTAAAACTGACCTGCTGGTATTTCCACCCTCCACTAACCGACCTCATCCTGACATCTCCATCTCAGTGTGTGGCGCCACCATAACTCCTAGACAACATGCCCACTGCCTTGGGGTCAAATTTGACTCTGATCTATCTTTTACCCCCTACATCCAATCTCTGGCCCGAACATGTCAGCTGCACCTCAAGAACATTGCTAGAATACGCCATTTTCTCACTGTGGATGCTCTAAAAATGCTCACCGTTGCCCTCATCCACTCTCGGCTCGATTATTGCAACTCGTTGCTGATCGGCCTCCCCTGCACCACACTCTACCCTCTCCAATCCATCCTGAATGCAGCAGCCAGGCTCATCTTCCTGTCCAGCCGCTACTCGGACGCCTCTGCCCTGTGCCGGTCACTGCACTGGCTGCCCGTTAAATACAGAATTCATTTTAAACTCGCTACCTTCATCCACAAAGCCCTCCACAGCGCATCACCACCCTATATCGCCTCCCTCATCTCAATCCATCAACCAGCCCGGGCTCTCCGCTCTGCTAACAAAATCAGACTGAGCGCCCCTTTAATTCGAACTTCTCATTCCCGCCTCCAAGACTTCTCCAGAGCAGCACCGGTCCTCTGGAACGCACTACCAAAGGCTACCCGAGCAATCCAGGACTCGCAGAACTTCAGGCGTGCTCTAAAAACGCACCTCTTCAGGGAGGCATACCGCATTCCTTAAACAAACCCCTCTGTACTCTGCCTGATAACATGCTCCCTGACCTACTGACTGCAATCCCTGCTAGCCATCATAAACCGCTCCAGCAGTCATAATGATACTGCCATCACATGGCTGAATGTCTGACCATTGTCTATGTCAGTGTTCCCCAACTCCAGTCCTCAGGGACCGCCAACAGGTCATGTTTTCAGGATTTCCTCAGTGTTGCACAGGTGATGTAATTATTGCCGGAGCCTCAGACATTGCCACAGCTGTTCTTGCCATAGGATATCCTGAAAACATGACCTGTTGGTGGTCCCTGAGGACTGGAGTTGGGGACCGCTGGTCTATGTGTATAACATCCCTCACTCTCCACCTCCCCATACCGCGCACACCGTCAGCCCCTTTACCTTCTGTATCACCCCATTATCTGTAGTATGTAAGCTCGTTGGAGCCGGACCCTCACCCCTATTGTTTCCATCAGCTGATTACTATGTAACCGCGGTTCTGTAATGTTTGTACTTCTGTCTTTCTGTATTCCCCCTGTCTATGTAAGCGCTGCGGAATATGTTGGCGCTATACAAATAAAGTTCATTATTATTAAAAGTGGAATGAAAAGTCATGAGATCTGTTATTTTTAGCACCAATGGATAATAAATTGATTTGCACCAGAGAAAAGTACAAAAAAATCCTGGCATAACAACAGTAATATATGTGCCCCACTTCTTACTGCAACAATATGTTACAAAGTTTCGTACATTTGTTTGTACTGTTTGTGTGAAGTTTCTTGGAACTACAGTAACTCTTTAAAGGGACCCCCTGCGCCGCGCTCCGTTCAGGGTCTGAGGGGGTGACGCATGACTTTTATCTCTGGCATTCTTTGAATGCCATCCTGAGCTCGGCACCCTCGGGCCCTGCCTTTGTATCGGTGTTCCCTGAAGTCTTCTTTTTAACTTTCAGCTATGAACAATGACTAGAAGGTTACGTGAGGTAAGGAAGTTTCCAGAAGAATATTTACTTAAACAAATGAACAATAAACCACACAGCGAAAATAGTGAAGAACGAGTCTCACAAAATGCTTTATTTCTTTCTTCTGTGGGTTGAATATTTTTAGCAACTTCCTCATTTCCCTAATGAACAGTTTTCTATCGCTAACTAATGGTCCATGAGAGAATACGAGAGAGAATCGAATGAACGGGCTTGTGGGAGAAGCAGGAACACATTTACCATTGCCTGACAGTGAAAGCTCGGGAAAGACTCCTCTGCTACTAATGATATTTTACGTCTATCTGTGAAGTTCTGGAATTTCTAAAGTTTTTTTCTTGCTACTTTTTTCACTATTTTATATTAGACTCCATTCAGATTCTTACACTGCGTTTCATTGCTGATCTTCAGGGCAGCGCAGAAGTAGGTCTATCATTTTTAATGCAATGCAAGTATAAAACCAGCTCAATGGCATTAATTGTAACACATCTAATGTACTGATCCAATGTACTTTATGGGATGGACGTGACGTCTGCAGATGAAGCAAAAACATGCTGGACAGGCATGGAGAGCGGAGAAACGGGAAAATAAGAAAACATGAGAAAACATGTGGCAGCGAGGAGTAAATTTCATTTGGATAAAGTTGTTTTTAATGATAAAAAGCCCTTTAACCCTTTCCAATCCACTGTCTGACCTCTGAAGACATTATGATTTAAAGCTGTGCAAATCCGATGTTGGAAGACGTCCGTCGGGGTTCTCTTACTGTATATTGCCAGCCTCTCTGCTGCCGGAACCTATCCAACGTGTCAGCTCATGCAGTACTGGCTTTAGCCAGCAGATAGCGCCGTTGTATAATGGCAGAAAAAGAGTAAGCCCCCTAGGAAAACCAGGATACAAATTGGATTGGAAAGGGTTAAGGCTAAGGTGCACACGCATCCCATTTCAACACTGAGGAATTCCACATTTAGGGATAATGGACTGAACTGGATGGACATGTGTCTATTTTCGGCCTTATATGCCATGTTACATAACATGCTACATGCAAACATGAGGCTCATCATCTCCAAGCTTGCATCGATCTTGATGGTTGATCATTAGGTGGAAGACGGACATTGAATGTACTTTCTGAAAGTTTAATTTTCATTTCATTTGTTACAATTGATGTCATTGAAATTACATTACATGAAAAATGATAGAATTACTTCTGCATCACCCAATATATTTCTGGACAAATATCTGTCTGGGATGATTTAGTGATCCTGCACTGAGCAGGGGGTCGGACCCGAGAGCCTGGAGGGCCCTTCCAACTCTACCATTCTATGAGTCTTGTACATGACCCGGTTTCCATAAAGCTGAGCTGGTACTCACATATCACAAAAACCATGGTGCTCCATAATAATTTAGTCCTTAAACAGAGTCATAACTTGTAGCTCCTGGGCCCAGTACACAATCTTTAAAAATACTCCTACCTATCATGCACCTTTTATTAGGTTAGTGTCTTCTTATGTGCAGAGGGGCATTTGCCCATCCCCCCTCCCCTCGTCCCAGGCTAATGGGCCCAAGCACAACTGCTATCTCTGGACATCCTATAGCTTTGCCTCTTGCCCCTGTGCTAATAGTCTGAATAGTTTTACTTATAGCCATATATGAGGATGACCTCTAGGTAGTTTGAACACTCTTTAAGTCAAAAATTATTTATCATGACTGCCTCGTTAATATGCTGTTATACCCATACATTACTATTAATAAATAAATGTAGAATTAATGTCCCTTTATGGGACCAAAAAGTCAAAATATCAATTAAATAAAGAATAAACACATACAAAAATTCACAGCAATTTTATCCTCAAGAAAACTGTATATGTTTTGCTTCCCAATTGATTAAAGGGTTGTTTCACCATTAGGATACGCCATCATATTATGATTCGTGGAAGTTCAACCTCTGGGACCCAGATTGATCTTGAGAATGAAGTGCTCATAGCCCCAGTTATTTCCTTCACGGCGATACTCCCAGCTACTTTTTGTAAAATGTAGCACAGCCCAATGCAAGTTGGGAAAACTCAGAAGGGGATGCGGCACTAAACCTATTCCGGCCATAAATCACTTGATCTGTAATTAAGTTTATTGGAATTTTCAAAAAGTAACAGTTTACAGAGAAAGAAACTGGAAATAGACCATGTTCCAATCCGAACACAGTAGTGGCAGGGAACACATGGCATACAATGAAGCCAACATAATCATAAGGCTTATATAATAACAACATCAAAAACCATAAACCGGAGGGCCGCAAAGGGGTATAGAAAGAATCCTGAGCCGGAAAACATCACCCATAATAAATTATCCAAAAATACCCATCTAATACTGTACAAGAATAGGGAGAAACAAACAGAGTGCAAGAGACACATAACAAACACAAGCAAAAGAAATGGAAAAAGGCAGAGAGAACAAAGGGTGGGCGGGGGGATAAAAGGCGATGGCCGCTGATCTCCATCGATCAAATAGACAGCATACCTTAAAAGTTTCTATAGAAAAAGCATCAGAAGATCAAAATGTTATCCAAGGTATCCATAGAGCGACTAAACAATCCCGGGAATCAGGATATCAGCCATGAGCTCCTCCATCCCTGTAACGTTATTTAACTCATGAGCCCGCTCAGTCACAGAGGGGACCATGGTGGATCTTCAATAACGAAACACTGCAAAAAACCTTAGGAGGGACTGCTTACACCCGGGTACCCACTAGCCGCTTAGTCATGATTTTTCTCTTGCTTGTGCAAAGATTTCTTCAAGCAGCTTTAGATCCTCACTAGAGATGAGCGAGCACCAAAATGCTCGGGTGCTCGTTACTCGGGACGAAATTATCGCGATGCTCGAGGGTTCGTTTCGAGTAACGAACCCCATTGAAGTCAATGGGCGACCCGAGCATTTTTGTATTTCGCCGATGCTCGCTAAGGTTTTCATGTGTGAAAATCTGGGCAATTCAAGAAAGTGATGGGAACGACACAGCAACGGATAGGGCAGGCGAGGGGCAACATGTTGGGCTGCATCTCAAGTTCACAGGTCCCACTATTAAGCCACAATAGCGACAAGAGTGGGCCCCCCCCCCCCAACAATTTTTACTTCTGAAAAGCCCTCATTAGCAATGCATACCTTAGCTAAGCACCACACTACCTCCAAGAAAGCACAATCACTGCCTGCATGTCCCTGCGCAGCCTTCAGCTGCCCTCATGCCACGCCACCCTCATGTCTATTTATAAGTGCGTCTGCAATGAGGAGGAACCGCAGGCACACACTGCAGAGGGTTGGCACGGCTAGGCAGCAACCCTCTTTAAAAGGGGCAGGGCGATAGTCCACAATGCTGTACAGAAGCAATGAGAAATCCAATCCTGTGCCACCTCCATCAGGAGCTGCACACGTGGGCATAGCAATGGGGAACCTATGTGCCACACACTATTCATTCTGTCAAGGTGTCTGCATGCCCCAGTCAGACCGCGTTTTTTTATAAATAGTAACAGGCAGGTACAACTCCGCAATGGGAATTCCGTGTCCACCCACAGCATGGGTGGCTCCCTGGAACCCACCGGCTGTACATAAATGTATCCCATTGCAGTGCACATCACAGCTGAGCTAACGTCAGATTAAATGCAGGTGGGCTTCGGCCCACACTGCATGCCCCAACCTGACCGGGGTTTTTAATTCATAGATACAGGCAGGTACAACTCCCTATTGTGAAGTCCCTGTGGACCCACAGCATGGGTGGGTGCCAGGAACCCACCGGCGGCACATAAATATATCCCATTGCATTTCCCATCACAGCTGAGGTAATGTCATGTTTAATGCAGGCGGGCTTCGGCCCACACTGCATGCCCCAGTCAGACTGGGGTTGTTTAGAAGTGGAAACAGATGCAGTTACAACTCCGTGTGGACCGACAGCATGGGTGGGTCCCAGGAAGCCACCGGCGGTACATGAATATATCCCATTGCAGTGCCCAGCACAGCTGATGTTACGTGAGCTGTAATGCAGGTGGGCAAAAAATTAATTTGATTACACTGTAGGCGAGGGCCCCAAAAATTGGTGTACCAACAGTACTAATGTACCTGAGAAAAATTGCCCATGCCCAACCAAGAGGGCAGGTGAAACCCATTAATCGCTTTGGTTAATGTGGCTTAATTGGTAACTAGGCCAGGAGGCAGCCCAGTAAAAATAAAAATTGGTTGAGGTGAAAGTTTCAACGCTTTAATGAGCATTGAAACGTATAAAAATTGTTTAGAAGAATTATATGAGTGAGCCTTGTGGCCCTAAGAAAAATTGCCCGTTCGGCGTGATTACGTGAGGTTTCAGGAGGAGGAGCAGGAGGAGGAGGAGGAGGAATATTAGACACAGATTGATGAAGCAGAAATGTCCCCGTTTTGGATGGTGAGAGAGAACGTAGCTTCCATCCGCGGGTGCAGCCTACGTATTGCTTAGGTATCGCTGCTGTCCGCTGGTGGAGAAGAGAAGTCTGGGGAAATCCAGGCTTTGTTCATCTTGATGAGTGTTAGCCTGTCGGCACTGTCGGTTGACAGGCGGGTACGCTTATCTGTGATGATTCCCCCAGCCGCACTAAACACCCTCTCCGACAACACGCTAGCCGCAGGACAAGCAAGCACCTCCAGGGCATACAGCGCGAGTTCAGGCCACGTGTCCAGCTTCGACACCCAGTAGTTGTAGGGGGCAGGGGCGTCACCGAGGACGGTCGTGCGATTGGCTACGTACTCCCTCATCATCCTTTTACAGTGCTCCCGCCGACTCAGCCGTGACTGGGGAGCGGTGACACAGTCTTGCTGGGGAGCCATAAAGCTGTCCAGGCCCTTAAAGACTGTTGTATTGCCTGTGCTGTACATGCTGCTCGATCTACGCACCTCCCCTGCTACCTGGCCCGCGGAAATGCGCCTTTGGCCAATAGCGCTGTCGGATGGGAAGTTTACCATCAGTTTGTCCACCAGCGCCCTGTGGTATAGCATCACTCTTGAACCCCTTTCCTGTTCGGGAATGAGAGTGGAAAGGTTCTCCTTATACCGTGGGTCGAGCAGTGTGTACACCCAGTAATCCGTAGTGGCCAGAATGCGTGTAACGCGAGGGTCACAAGAAAGGCATCCTAACATGAAGTCAGCCATGTGTGCCAGGGTACCTGAACGCAACACATGGCTGTCCTCACTCGGAAGATCACTTTCAGGATCCTCCTCCTCCTACTCCTCCTCTGGCCATACACGCTGAAAGGATGACAGGCAAGCAGCATGGGTACCCTCAGCAGTGGGCCAAGCTGTCTCTTCCCCCTCCTCCTCATCCTCCTCATGCTCCTCCTCCTCAACGCGCTGAGATATAGACATGAGGTTGCTCTGACTATCCAGGGACATACTGTCTTCCCCCGCCTCCGTTTCCGAGTGCAAAGCGTCTGCCTTTATGCTTTGCAGGGAACTTCTCAAGAGGCATAGCAGAGGAATGGTGACGCTAATGATTGCAGCATCCCCGCTCAGCATCTGGGTAGACTCCTCAAAGTTGCCAAGGACCTGGCAGATGGCTGCCAACCAGGCCCACTCTTCTGTAATTAATTGAGGAGGCTGACTCCCACTACGCCGCCCATGTTGGAGTTGGTATTCTACAATAGCTCTACGCTGCTCATAGAGCCTGGCCAACATGTGGAGCGTAGAGTTCCACTGTGTGGGCACGTTGCACAGCAATTGGTGCACTGGCAGATGAAACCGATGTTGCAGGGTCCGCAGGGTGGCAGCGTCCGTCTTGGAGTTGCGGAAATGTGCGCTGACCCGGCGCACCTTTCCGAGCAGGTATGACAAGCGTGGGTAGCTTTTCAGAAAGCGCTGAACCACCAAATTAAAGACGTGGGCCAGGCATGGCACGTGCGTGAGGCTGCCGAGCTGCAGAGCCGCCACCAGGTTACGGCCGTTGTCACACACGACCATGCCCGGTTGGAGGCTCAGCGGCGCAAGCCAGCGGTCGGTCTGCTGTGTCAGACCCTGCAGCAGTTCGTGGGCCGTGTGCCTCTTCTCTCCTAAGCTGAGTAGTTTCAGCACGGCCTGCTGACGCTTGCCCACCGCTGTGCTGCCACGCCGCGTGACACCGACTGCTGGCGACATGCTGCTGCTGACACATCTTGATTGCGAGACAGAGGTTGCATAGGAGGAGGAGGAGGAGGGTGGTTTAGTGGAGGAAGCATACACCGCTGCAGATACCACCACCAAGCTGGGGCACGCAATTCGGGGGGTGGGTAGGACGTGAGCGGTCCCAGGCTCTGACTCTGTCCCAGCCTGCACTAAATTCACCCAATGTGCCGTCAGGGAGATGTAGTGGCCCTGCCCGCCTGTGCTTGTCCACGTGTCTGTTGTTAAGTGGACCTTGGCAGTAACCGCGTTGGTGAGGGCGCGTACAATATTGCGGGAGACGTGGTCGTGCAGGGCTGGGACGGCACATCGGGAAAAGTAGTGGCGACTGGGAACCGAGTAGCGCGGGGCCCCCGCCGCCATCATGCTTTTGAAAGCCTCCGTTTCCACAACCCTATACGGCAGCATCTCCAGGCTGATCAATTAAGCAATGTGCACGTTTAACGCTTGAGCGTGCGGGTGCGTGGCGGCGTACTTGCGCTCGCGCTCAAACAGTGGCGCTAGCGACGTCTGGACGCTGCGCTGAGAGACATTGCTGGATGGGGCTGAGGACAGCAGAGGTGAGGGTGTGGGTGCAGGCCAGGAGACGGTAGTGCCTGTGTCCTCAGAGGGGGGTTGGATCTCAGTGGCAGGTTGGGGCACAGGGGGAGAGGCAGTGGTGCAAACCGGAGGTGGTGAACAGCCTTCGTCCCACCTTGTGGGGTGCTTGGCCATCATATGCCTGCGCATGGTGGTGGTGGTGAGGCTGGTGGTGGTGCCTCCCCAGCTGATCTTGGCGCGACAAAGGTTGCACACCACTGTTCGTCGGTCGTCAGGCATCTCTGTGAAAAACTGCCAGACCTTAGAGCACCTCGGCCTCTGCAGGGTGGCATGGCGCGAGGGGGCGCTTTGGGAACCAGTTGGTGGATTATTCGGTCTGGCCCTGCCTCTACCCCGGGCCACCGCACTGGCTCGGCCTGTGCCCAGACCCTGACTTGGGCCTCCGCGTCCTCGCCCGCGTCCACGTCCTCTAGGCCTACCCCTACCCCTCAGCATGGTGTATTACCAGTAGTGCAGAAACAGAACACTGTAATTAAATGTGCCGCTTATTGGCCTGTGGTTGGAGGCTGACTTCGCTTACGGAACGCCAGGAAATAATTTTGCGCAAGCCTGCTGTAACACTTAGCTGGCTGCGTATGAATTTGGAGAACTACTACACCCAGCAGAGACCCAGAACACTGAGGACAGTGACAGGCAGCCCAAATAGATTTTTTTCCCCAAATGTTTTTGCAAAGGCCCACTGCCTATATTCAATCAATATGTCTTCTGTCCCTGCCTCACCACTACTGGCCCTGGAGTATTACTGCAGGGCGCAATGCTCTGAACGGCCGATATACCAAAAAAAAAAAAGTGCAACACTGCAAAAGGCAGCCTCCATAGTACTGCACACGGTTAGATGTGGCCCTAAGAAGGACCGTTGGGGTTCTTGAAGCCTAAAATACTCATAACGCTCTCCCTATAGCAGCTTCAACACGATACCACTGTCCCTGATCTCTGTCAGAACGCATCTGAGGCGAGCCGCGGGAGGGGCCGATTTTTATACTCGGGTGACACCTGATCTTCCCAGCCACTCACTGCAGGGGGCTGGTATAGGGCTTGACCGTCACAGGGGGAAGTTGTAATGCCTTCCCTGTCTTTCTATTGGCCAGAAAAGCGCCCTAACGTCTCAGAGATGAAAGTGAAAGTAACCCGAACATCGCGTGGTACTCGTCACGAGTAACGAACATCTCGAACACGCTAATACTCGAATGAGTATCAAGCTCGGACGAGTACGTTCGCTCATCTCTAATCCTCACGTTTTGACCATTTTTTGATGAAAATATCGTTTTACCAGAATTTTTAAACATGTCATCATTTTAAAAAATGGAGTTGAAAATAACGCTCCCAGCCGCTCCCAGGTACCCGGGGACCCGTGCGTATTGCTATATCATGAATGGATTCTTAGCTTTCTAAAATGGTAAAAATATTAAGATAAACATTTCTAAACATTCTGTAATGTTACATAGAACTTGGCTTTGAATTACTTAATTATAATGACTAATGACATGCTTATTGAGTAACAATATTCTCGCAGAGGATACATGTTGTCGTAGTTACGGCGTGTTCGTCGCACACACGTTTATTACAATCCGCAAAAGATTTTCTTGCTTTTGGCGTTTTCTGATAGTTTGCTGATGGCAAACGGAGCAAGAACCAAACACAACTTTTTGACCAGTTCGATCTAATTGTGACTGAGATGCCAAAGGTAGTGAAACCGTGGAAACCGATCGACCAAGAACGCTCGCAACTGCCAATTTGGTTTCATAACTTCTGACAACTTGCTTATTTTCAGAACGATATTCGCGTTCTAGAGCAGCTGTAACGCGCGTGGGTAAACGGGTGCGAAACAACGTTGATAAGTCTGGATGCGTACATAAGCGTTAATCTGAGCCAAAGGGTCATAGCACTGAGATAGTAGAGCCCAAAGAGGCCTACTAGACAATGGATGGACACTGACCACACAATAGATCTCCAGAACATAATTCCCAAAACTGCCAATCGGGGGGATTCCCACCAGATGTGTAGAGGAGTCCCCTTTTTCTGGATTACAATGTCAGCCGATATCAGAAACATAAGCCATGATTGTATGAGAGGAGAATAATCCTTTCATAGAAATGAAACGCTACCCTGTACGTGCCTACAGCTACAACCGGTCCTGCAACAACTGAAGATGCCAAAGTGCTGCCTTGATACAAAAATAAAAATGAAGTCGTTCATTCCGGAATGTTGAGAGAATTTGTAGTTCTAAAGGCCAAAAATAAAGCGACCCTTAAAGGAGTTTAACCAGAATATTATGTTATCCCCTATTCACAGTATCCCCACAAAATAGGGGGTAACTTGCTAATTGGTGGGGGTCTCAATGCTGAGACTCCCACAATCTCGAGAACTTCCATGTCCCCCTCTTCTGTCACTGCAGCGGTCACTCTGAATGGAGCGCTGGTCGAGCATGGGTGGTCAGTGCTCTACTGACCTTCAATGGGACTGTGGAGATAGCTGAGCGGAAAGACTGCATGACCAAATCAGTCGTGTGAGTTATTGTGAGATCCGTTTCAGGGCTGTGATTTGGTTGGTAAATAACAGTCACATTTCAGACTGCTCACAGTTACTCGTGACTTACATTGAGTCTTTGCTTGTACAGTCAAAAAACTCCAACAGTGTTGGTTTTGTTGCGACTTTTGTGTTGCAGTCATATTAGGTTGCAATGCAACCTCATTGACAATCATAAGATCGGATCCTGATAGCAGCAGGCACCGGGGTCTTCATGTTACCTACATTGCCATGTAGCCCTAGCCTAGGAGTTGTTTGACTTAAAAAAAATTTCCCCAGGGTAGAGAATGGGGTAGAAGACAAAATAGCCATTGCCTACCATCTCACTGTGCCTCTAGTCCGCTCTGCTCCACTCCCCACTGACACAGGAAGTAATGGCATCACACTCATCGCCCCCCATAATGGCAGCAGCCAATCTCTGGCTTCAGTGGTCTTGTAGGAATGAATGGCACGTGACTGCTGAGACCAGTAATGGTCAAGGGATGAACATGACGTCATCGCTTCCTGTTTCAGACGGGACCCAAAAGGAGGAATCTGAGTCTGTGGCGCTGGACCAGAAACAGTAACAGAGTGAATAATGACTAGATTGTGTTTTCAACCATTTTTTTAAGTGTTAGAAAACCCCTTCCACTAATAAGTTACTGTTTTCAAACATGTTGCCAAACTGCAGAAGCCGGAAACCTGGAGTCTTTCCAGATGGATACAACTTGAGGTACAATTGTATGAAGAACGAGAAAAGCTCAATATGTTTCTATTTACATGTTATCATTTGCAATAATGTAACTGCCAAGGGATCCAACATTCTCCTCGGCGCCGCCGCCGTGTACGATATGTAAAATAAGCCGCTTCCCGGCACTAATTTTCAATCAATTTTTGGTAACAATTTCCTAAGTTGAGCAGAATATCAGCTATTTTAGCAACTGGCTGTCCTGCCAACTTCCCTTCTTATGTAAATCACTAATCCTTCTTCCATGTGAGTAAATAATTATATTGCAGAGAACAAGACTCTACCTCTCTGCACAGGCGAGATAAGAATTGGACAATTGGAACTTTTATTTAAACTGTCGGCTTTTTTTTATTACAATAAATTATTTCTGTTACATTCTGTCCGGCACAATTAGTTGAAGTCGCATATATATGTAGTCAGCGACAAGAGATAAGACAATTAGCATGGGCAAATGTCAATGTCAGAATGTTCTGCCCTGATACAGCCAGAAAGTAACAAAGGACATGCACTCATTGTCAGTAACATCCCTCCCCTAGAAGACGGAACGGAACGAAACTTCCTCTGTGTGATTGGAACGTGGATATAAGTCAGTGATTACAATAGCAGAGCAGAAGGAGCAGTTATTGGAGGAAATGCCTCTCGGAAGCCGCCATGAGAGGAACACATGTGGCGGCAGGATGTGCTGAACATATCGCTGAGCTGTCATTGTCCCTCGTACCATTACTAGGGGGACCGACTGTTGTGTATGATGGTCCCCAGACCATCACACCAGTAGGGGACAGTGTGCCGCTTCACAGCAAAGACAGGATTGTACTCCACTTACCACTAGGACTCCAGACTCAAACATGGACGTTGTCAGCGCCCAAACTAAACCTGGATTCATTGCTGAAGACAACCCGGTTCCCCTCCGTAGCGTCCAGTTTCATTGTTCATGACACACTGCAAACGGAGGCGACGGTGGGCATCAGAGGACGTACATGTAATGGGGACTGTGAGACCAAATGTCCTTCAGCCAAGTGTCCTGAGACCAGTCACCTTGTGTGCCTTCACACATCCATTGGTCCAACACCTCCTAACAGTCTGGTCAGACGCTCCTCTCTACTGGTGGTCAGTAGGGGGTGTCCTGAGCCCGGTCGCCTTGTGTGCCCCCATCCACTGGTCCCAACACCTCCTAACAGTCTGGCTAGAACGGCCTGGTGGGGAGAAATTTATCAATACGACCATCCAGCTTCTCACATCCCAATAATGTGTCCCTCTCAGAATCGGACAATGAAAAAGTTGGAGCTGCCATTGCTTGTCGAATGATCAGACGATCCTCTCTGCTGGTTGTCTATTGAAGGTATCCTGAGCCCGGTCACCTTGTGTGCCCCTCAACCACTGGTCCCAACACCTCCTAACAGTCTGGTCAGTCTCTCCTCTCTACTGGTGGTCTGTAGGGGGCGTCCTGAGCCCAGTCACCTTGTGTGTCCTCACACATCCACTGGTCCCAACACCTCCTAACAGTCTGGCCAGAACGGCCCGGTGGGGGACCATTAATCTATACGACCCTCCAGCTTCTCACATCCCAATAATGCGCCCCTCTCAGACTCCAGTAATGGGGTGAAATCTCTTCTCTGCATCGTAGAGGCTTCTAGTGGTCAACCAGCTCTACACAAGCAGAAGAAGAGGTCACTACACACAAGGGGCCTCCGAGAGCCTTTTATAGGCCAAGGAGGAACCACTTTTAGGTGACAAAATCATTCAACTAATCACACCACCACTCCCATCATTTACATATCTGCCTGAGATGAAACTGCATGCCGGGTTTTTCAGCAAAAGGACAACTTCTTAGAAGGACTGGATTGTTTTTAACAAACAGTTTACACCCTTCGACTCGTGTTGGAGGTGTTTAATGGCAGTGGTAAAACAATGTGTTGCACTTTCTCCAGGGACATAACTAAAGTCTCAGGGGCCTGGCTGCAAAAGTTTAGTTTGGCTCCCCCTCACACCTGTACCCGTACCCATACCTAAACCGTGCTGTGTATAGCTGAAAAGCACATTTACCTCTCAGTGTAATCCTGCCTGTGATGATAATGAGATGATGGCTGAGAAGGTTTCTCCACAGAAAGTGTCAGACTACTATAAGGCTTAATGGTCAGTGTGCAGGGAGGGGAGGAGGTGAGCTGTGACATCACCTATTGTGTATGGTGGGTCCTGTGTTATCTATATAGAGGTGTTACCCTTATTTGTAATCTTGCCTGTGTTCATTAGTAAAACTATATAGGTGATATGATTCTTCTAAATTGAATTCATATCCATGAGATGTCAAGGCCTCGGAGTGACTCATCCAAGTAAAGGGGGGCTTATAATTACCCAAATGAATGAAGACAGAAACATGTTCTTTATCAGAATAGACGATGAATCACAAATATCCGAGGAATAACTGAGACACTTACACGTCATCACGGACACACAATGTGACTAATCGTACGGTGCAGTCAGCCCTGTGTATACGTTTGTTGACTCGGTATAGATAGATGGATGGAAGATACATGATGTACCGTAGTACAAAACATTACAGTCATCTCCTTCTACAACGATATCAAATCACTGGGAAGAGAATCACTATGAAAAAACTGGTAATGCAGCAGTACAAACAAGAACATGAATGTCCTAATGTGGAGCCAATCCTTAACCCCTTCCTGCCGACGCACTTTTTTGATTTTTTTTCACTTTCTCATCCCAAATTTTTAAAAATCATAGGCTTTTATTCTTCCTTCGACGAAGCTACATGAGGGCTTGTTTTTTGCAGGATGACTTGTATTTTAACAATACCACAAGTGTATGTCCACACAAGGCAGATTGTGCTGAAGAATTTCCGTGAGAACAGTCAGCTCAGAAAATCTGTGGTTAATCGCCCCCACATGGACATACGTCTTCATTATGGGCGCTCTCCCACAGAACACACTTATCACCTAGCCCCAGAATAAGTGATAAATGTATGATCACAGGGGTTTGACTGCTGGGACCCTAATGGATCATGAGCATGGGCAGCCTTAGCTATGTGCGACCCGTAGGTGGGGGTTATTTCCCAGTCAGATTGATCTACTTCCTTTTTGCGGCAGCATGTTAAGGAACTACATGGATCCTTCTCCTCCTCCTGACTGTCTCCTCCCCTTTGATATTCCGCTATCAGCGCATTGGTGCCCCCACAACACAATGCCCAGTTCTGTTTCTGTATTTATGTTATGAGCTTGGTTCTGGGGCTGTATATATATTCTGAGCTTGATTCTGGTATTGGATCTATGTACTTAGGTTGGTTCATGCTGTATTTATGTAGTCAGCTTAGTTCTGGTGCCGTATTTGCATATTGAGATTGGTTTATGAGTTTCTTTACCAGAACTGCCCAAACTGGAGCAGTCCCTCAAGTGGAGCAGCTGTCCCGAAAAGGGCAACCCCATTGCACGAGAGGGACCAAGAAATTATCTGAGGTACACTGGCTATACTTAATGCAAAACACTCGACCATGGAACTGTAATACAACCACTGAATCTCTGAGTTCTAAAACACAGAATCTACTGTCACAGCGATGGACATACAACAGGCAACCCTTGTACCAAGGAACCACTTCACATACTCTTACATGGAAACCAATAGCCTGACTGGGCTGAAAGACAACTCAGTCTTTTAATCAGTGCGGGCAGCAAAGGAGATGTTACTTTCTCTGTGCCCAGGGCACAATAGCACTGCCTGGTGCAATACATGGTTCAAGGCTGTTGTGTTGGCGTCACCACAACTAAGAAGTCATGGTTTCCTTATATGGGACTATGAAGATAGCTGACTGCAGCACTTGGGTATCTCCATGGATAGTGAATTTAGTGGTGGTCATGCATGGCACTGCCATTCTCATGATCCTTGGTGGTCCCAGTAGTCAGAACCTCAGTGATTAGTCATTTATCATCTATCCTGCATGACCCCATCCTTGGTTCGGAAAGGGAATCATCTCTCCTTAAGGGCAGCACCTAGAAGGTGTGTGAGGAGACTTATAAGGCCATGTGTGCACCTCTGGGAAATATGCAAATAGGGAAGATAGCACTAGAACTCTGCAGCGCCACCTATTGGAGGGCAGCATTCCTGCAAGTCAATGCCAGACTCTTTAGCCAAGCCTTATAACAATGACTAGGAATTGAAAACCAAGGCAGAATACCCATCTTTGGTTTACAGACTCTTCACACTGGGGGGGAGGGGGGAATTAGCAGTTAAGAAAAGCTCCACTGAGCACCTAAGGGTTAACATCAACGCCTCTAAGCAACATATCCGCTACTTGTCATGATCACTTGGAAATACGCTGCAGTTGATCTCTTCTTCACACTGGTGACTCTGGCATTTCATGTTACTCCTTCATAGCTGCCTCTAATTTTAGCCTGTCAGAACTTGGCGAGTTGTGTGTCTGTCAGCAGCTAATTGAGCGTGATTTTCTTAGGCTATCTAGGAACTGTCATACATTTGATTCAACAAATATCAGCGTCACAAAAACTGCAGCTACCGGAAAAAGCGGAGACATGACTGTCACTGCGAGCAGGATCCCGGTCAGACGGCACTAATTAAATGGGCTTTCCAACAAGGCTAGGAGAAAAAAACCTTTGTGGGTGTCCAGACCGTCCAGAGGAGGAGGGCGCCCCCACGTGAGGTACGCGCACACAGCGGGATCCGACATAGATCTTTCTGCACTTATCCCATCTTTAACCCCTTAATGACGCAGCTGTTTGTTTTTCTTTCATTTTTTATTCTTCCTTCCACTTTTAAAATGACCATAACTTTTTAATTTTCTGCCGCCATCTTCGGACCGCCATAACTTTTTCATTTTTCATCAACATAGTTGTGTGAGGTCTTATTTTTTTTGCAGGACGTCCTGTTGTTTCTATTGGTACCACAATGGAGTACATAAGACTTTTTGATTCTGGCGTTGTGTATTTTTTTTTTCTGACGACGTTTACTGTGCAGGACAAAAAATGTGTTATTTTGAAAGATCAGACTTTTAGGGATGTAGTGATACCAAATATACTTCTGTTTAGTTTTTTCTTTGTTTTTTTTAATTATAATATGGAGAAAGGGTTTTTTTAAAAAAAACTAAACTTTTATTATCTTTTATTTTTTCTAAGAATTAATAAAACTTTCTTTCACTTATTTTTACATTTTTTTAGTCCCCATAGGGGGCTTGAACTTGCGATTGTTTGATCACTCATACAATATAATGCAGTACTGCAGTATATTATATTATACGACGTTCTGACAGGCAGTCTATCACAACTTGATAGGCAACCAGTCATGGCATACCTAGGGGCCTTCAGAAGGCCTTTAGCTGACATGGCAACTGGAAAGCACCTCTCGATCTCATTGTGTGTGTGTGTGTGGGGGGGGGGACCCCGAACAGCGTTTAGAAGATTTAAATTCCACTGTTGGAATTGACAGCGGCATTTAAAATGCGAACTGCCACGATCAGCTTAAATACTGATTGCTGTGGTTGCCAGCAGGTATCAACTATCAAAACAGCTGACACTCACCATGTATGGAGCAGGATTGGCAGCCGATCCTGCTCCATACAAACCCCACACACCCTGCAGAAGTCGACAGATAAGCAGCATATTTCTGCAGCGGCTCCACATGCAGACTTAAAGGGGTTGTCCAATTGGAAATTTTTAATTGCCTCTCTTTAGGATGAGCCATCAATAGTAGATTGGTGAGAGTACACTGGCTGGGACTCCCAAAATCAGTAACTGGGCCTCTGTGCTCAGCACTGAACTGATTTCAGCAGGAAGCACACAGCTCCATTTCCATTGCAGTGGACAGGGTTGGTATTACAGGCTAAGCTCTCATTCACTTCAATGCCTGCAATACCAGACCTGGCCACTGCAGTGGGAATAGAGTTGCCGGCTTCCTGCAGAAGTCAGCATCATGCATGAGCAGGAAACCCCAGCTTACAGCTGATTGGCAGGAGTCCTATGTGACAGACCTTCACCGATCTACTATTGATAGCCAATCCAACTCCTTTAATCCTTTGAATGAGCAAAATCTGTGAGTGGATTTCCCATGTGGATTCTGCACAGATCCACACTGCATGTCACTTTTTTCTGCAACAGAGATTCCAGATTTGCAGCGCAAAAAACTAGATTCCCATTCAGATGAATGGGATGCAGAATTGACATGGAATCTACTCCGAATTCCATACCCAAATCGGCCATGTGAGCATCCCCATAGAAGTGATGTTACTTCTATTTTTTCTGCAATATGGACTTCAAATCCACAGCGGAAAAATCTGGATTCACATTCAAATGAATGGGACGTGAAATTGGTGAAGATTAAAGTGGTGGTCTAGTTGCAAACTATCGATGACCTACCTCCAGGACAAGCCATTAAAAGTAGATTGGCAGAAGTCTGCTGCCCAGGACCCCAGCAGATTAGCTGTTTGCATGGGAAGAAGACAGCTCCGTTCCCACTGCAGTGGCCAGTCTTGGTACTGCAGGCAACATTCCCATTCACTTCAATGCCTAGAATACCCAGCCCGGCTACTGCATTAAGAACGGAGTTGCCTGCTTTCTGCAGAAATGAGCACTTTGCAGGAGAGCATCAGCAAACAGCTGATCAGTGGGGATCTTGGACAATGGACCCCTGTCAATCTACTATGATCAATAGTTTACAACTGGACAACCGTTTTAACCCCTTTAGTGGCAGGTTTATTATTACCATGCATTATTATCAGTGCACAAGCCCCAGAGATTTTCAGGGCGAGCCACTAAAGGGGTTAAAGCTCTACTTTATTTTTTTTTATTTACTGTTTGCGTCACAGTAAAAAACATTTTGCACCTTCAAGCTGGTCCTTATGTTGTGTAAATTAAACAGTACACCCCCCCTCCACCCCCAAAAAAATCTATTTTAAATCCTGGTTCCAAAACAGGAGAATCACCTGGGGGTGGGGGTGAATACGTCTCCCGTAGTTTGTTATTCTTCGCAGTATGTTTGCAATATGCACCTTGTTTATCTCCTTTGAATTTGGTCATTTTAGCTGCAATATTTTTTCTCATTATACAAAATGTGTTGAAATCATGATAGATTAGCATCTTATTACCATAAAATCTGGTGCCGCCATCCTAACACAGTGATTAATATGTGAAAATATTGGATGTATGCCTCCTCCGATGCTTCCTCGTATTTCTATCCAACGACCTTAATTAAAATATGATAAACAACCATTAGCTGTCATATCTGGGGTTTTACAAGGTTCCAATGAAGCAGCAGCGTACGAGCTGTATAGCGCTACACGCAGGAGCCAAATAACTCAACACGGCACATTGTATTTTTTAGGTTGAGCGTTTACACTGGCAAAGTCCCCAATATAGACGCAAGACGACTCCATAAGGGTCCATTAGTTAGACAGATGCCCAAAAAGTGCCCCTTTGGCCTCTGTCTTGATAGTATATAAAACAACCCGGCAGGTGATGACTCAATGCGTCATGCAGGGATAGGCAGGGGAGGGGTTATGTGGCTGCCTACCCACGCTTGCTTGCCGGTCTCTCATGTTGCAATGGTCAGGTTCCCATGTCTTCATGGACAGGAAGGGTATCCTTATGATAAACAACCATTAGTTGTCATATCTGGGGTTTTAAGAGGTTCCAAAAAAGCTGCAATGTACAAGCTGTGTATAGCGCTACTTGTGGGAACTGAATAACTTAATAAGGGTGCCTACCCACTAGTGATATTTTTTCCTGCGATGCGAGAGCGAGTGAAAACGCAAGCGTCGCGGAGCTAAGAAAACTCTGCGATATCGCTCATTGTTTTAAATGGGACCACATTGTAAACATAGGGAGTACACTGCGGACTTCTGCTACAGCGGTGACAGCTATGACAAGGGATTCCTTCATCCCTGCAGGGACTGCGGGGATGAAGGAATCCTCTACCATAGCTGTCACCGCTGTGACAGAAGTCCATGATGCTATCCCATTGCTTTTAATGGGGCCGGCACTGCTGTGGCCCCATTGAAAGCAGTGGGTTGCAGACAAGCCCCGCAGCGATGATTTTTGAGGAAGGGCTTGAAATATAAGCCCTTCCCTAAAAATCATCCCTAGCTGAAAAAAAAGTAAAAACTCACTTAGGGCTCCCACCCACTATTTTTTTTCTTGCGCTGCGATAGCGTGAAAAAACTCTCAAATTGCAGCGCAAGAAAGAGGCCGGTATAGAACCGGCATATCGCAAATGGTTTCAATGGGGCCAGCGACAGCAGCGCTAGCCCCATTGAAAGCATAGGGAGAATGCCACGGACTTCTGCCACAGCTGTCACAGCTGTGGCAGCAGTCCGCGGCATTCTATTCTATTGCTTTCAATGGGAACGGCACTGCTGCCGATCCCATCGAAATCAATGGTTTCAGCCAAGCCCCACAGAATAATTATCAGGGAAGGGCTTGAAATATAAGCCGTTCCTTGATAATCATCAATAAGTGTGTAAAAAAAAAATATTACTCACCTCTCCTGTGCTTAGCCGCGTCCTCCTGCTAGCTCCCCGTCACTGCTATTAAAGGGGTTGTCCCGCGGCAGCAAGTGGGTCTATACACTTCTGTATGGCCATATTAATGCACTTTGTAATGTACATTGTGCATTAATTATGAGCCATACAGAAGTTATAAAAAGTTTTTCACTTACCTGCTCCGCTGCTGGCGTCCTCGTCTCCATGGAGCCCGCCTAATTTTCGCCGTCTAAAATGGTCGAATGGCCAAATTAGACGCGCTTGCGCAGTCCAGGTCTTCTGCTTTCTTCAATGGGGCTCCGTGTAGCTCCGTGTAGCTCCGCCCCGTCACGTGCCGATTCCAGCCAATCAGGAGGCTGGAATCGGCAATGGACTGCACAGAAGAGCTGCGGTCCACGGAAGAAGAGGATCCCGGCGGCCATCTTCAGCCGGTAAGTATAGAAGTCACCGGAGCGCGGGGATTAAGGTAAGCGCTGAGCGGTTTTTTTTTAACGTCCCTGCATCGGGGTTGTCTCGCGCCGAACGGGGGGGGGGGGGGGTTTGAAAAAAAAAAAAAACGTTTCGGCGCGGGACAACCCCTTTAAGCTCTTTCAGCAGGCGGGGATTTTGTGATATCGCTCATTGTTGTCAATGGTGCCAGCGGCAGCAGTGCCAGCCCCATTGAAAACATAGGGAGTACATCACGAACTTCTGTCACAGCTGTGACAGCTATGTCAGGGGATTCCGTCATCCTCAGCCAATCAGACCAGCACTTTCTAGGGGCAGGCATTTTTCAATCCCTGAACTCCAGAAGACAGAAGACGACTGCCATGCCAGAGAGAAGAGCCGGGCGGCTCTTCTAAGGGCTCCCACCCACTGGCGATATTTTCTCCACTGCGATGCAATTCTAAAGTTAAAGTCTCGCATCGCAGTGCGAGAAAAAAATCGGCATGACGCAGGAATATCGGCTGTGCAGATTGGCTGAGGGTTCAGCCAATAGCAGCTACTGCTTAGCTATGGGCTGAGCGCTCAGCCAATCACACATAGCTCTTAGCTATTCATTCATGTCACAGCTGTGGCAGAAGTCCCTGGCATTCTCCATCTCTTTTCAATGGGGCTAGCGCTGCTGCCGCTGGCCCCATTGAAAAGACTGGCGATATGTCGGCATGATGTCGATATTCCTGCGTGATGCCGATTTTTTTCTCGCACTGCGATGCGAGACTTTAACTTTAGAATTGCATCGCAGTGGAGAAAATATCGCCAGTGGGTGGGAGCCCTTAGAAGAGCCGCCCGGCTCTTCTCTCTGGCATGGCAGTCGTCTTCTGTCTTCTGGAGTTCAGGGATTGAAAAATCCCTGCCCCCAGAAAGTGCTGGTCTGATTGGCTGAGGATGACGGAATCCCCTGACATAGCTGTCACGGCTGTGACAGAAGTTCGTGATGTACTCCCTATGTTTTCAATGGGGCTGGCACTGCTGCCGCTGGCACCATTGACAACAATGAGCGATATCACAAAATTTACTTTGCGCTGTGAGGCTGAGTGTAAAAATCTCAAATTAGAATGAAACCATTGAAAATCATTGGTTTAATAATCATGCGTTTTCACTCACAAGAAAACATATCGCTAGGTGGTAGGAGCCTTAAAGCAGCATTCACATTGCATTTTTAGTCCACTATTCAGAAGAAAACCAAAAAAGTGCCCTTTTGTTCTCCACCTTGCCAGTATATAAAGCAAACGGGGCAAGTGATGACTCAATGCTTCATGGAGAGATAGGCAGAGGAGGGGTTATGTGGCTGCCTACCCACGCTTACTTACCGGTCCCTCGTGTTACAACTCTGGATTGGGCAAGCATATCCCTGCAGGCTCCCGTATCTACGTGATGGGTATCCCGTATGGTTGGAACACGAACCCCCTTGACCGTACTTCTGGAAAAAGGCTAAATAACACCCCCAGCTTGTGGTCATTCTGGTACTTGTAAGACAGGATATGCATTTTCTTTCAAGCATGTTGCGTTTTTTTTCTGTGATTGCATTGTATTAGTTTGATTTAGAGGACTATGGCTTTAAGAGTGGGAGGGAACAAGGAGTGGGACTCTGAATGTGAAAAGCTACTGGAAAATAGAGTTTGTGCAGCTATGCTGTAGTGAGAGGAGTTGGGGATACTCTCCTGTGTGATACTGCAGTGAAGAGGTAACTGCCCTATGGGTGTGGTATCCTCAACAAGGGAAGAACACATCCAGAGCCAGCTTCAGAGAGATACGCCTCTTCGTTCTCCTCCCTCCTGCCTGACCATGTTGCTCTGTTATGGAAGACAATTTTAGCCCTGGTAACTGGGTATGGACCTTTTTTGGTCCCAGTATACGGGCAGAGATTTTGGGACTAAAACTACTAATATGGATTCAGATGACCTTATTTGACTTGGAAACAGGAATTTCCAGAGTTCAGCTGTTCAAATAGTTTATTGAAGGTTGTTGTTGCAAGCAAATGTGTCACCTGCCAAGCCATACTGTAATTTTCCTTCCATGCCACAGCCACCAACCAAGCCTATTTCTGGACCCAAACTGGTATGGCGGGAGCTGGGACACGAGTCTCAAGAAGCACCACTGCATATTTATGAGGACAAGGTAATGTTGGGGTCTCTGAAGGATCTATGCTTGGCACTACTGATCCCAGAACCTGACCTGGTAGGTATCCACCAAACTGACACAGTCCTGCAGAAACGGGCAAACCCCAAGTTAGACATCCAGGCCTTCTGACACACTGGAAGTACATGGCTTACAACACCATGAGGCTGCATCAAACTCTTTATGAAGTGGCAAACCAAACTTGTACTCTGTATAGATGTACGGATGGGTACGTGCCAACAAGTCTGGTGAGTTAGAACAAGATAACAAATTTTGGTAAATGGGGTCTTTCTCGGTTTCCCCTTTTCTTTGCCACCTCTCACTCTCCGCTCAACGCTGCTTCTTCTGCAGCACTTGGAAACGCCCTTCTGTGGCACAAGGAACCTCTTTAATCACCGTCAGTCCAGACTCGAAGATATCTGGTGAATCAACAAGATGGTGCCCAGTCATCTTCTAGTTCCACCCCACCAAATTCATCCACAGCCCTTACAAGACAATTTGACCTAGTGACATACTCTCAACTATGAGACAATACACCTTTAGCGTACATCATGCATTTTTCAATAGGTTTTTAATGATGTAGCCATTAAATAGATGCCATTATAGCCTCAGGGTGGTAGGTGCGTTAGATGGGAATCAGTGGTGGCATTTGACACGCATAGACTATAATGGCATCTATTTACTTTCCATTAATATATAGAGACCACACATGAGTATACAGGGCACCCTTAGTACTTGTCCTAATGCAAGTTCGATCCCCGCATGAATCAGGTAGCCGGCTCAAGGTTGACTCAGCCTTCCATGCTTCTGAGGTCGGTAAAATGAGAACCCAGCTTGGTGGGGGTATTAAATAATAATTACCTGAAAGCGCTGCGGAATAAGTTGGCGCTATACAAATAACAAGATTTATTTCTTTATCTATTTAACAGATATGTCATGAAAACCTCATGAAGTCACCTGTCCCTGTGTTAGAACATCATCGCTGCAGCAATAAGTAGACGGTGGCTGAGGACCAGGAGGCATTGAAACAGGAGCAGCAGCGATTATGCCGTTTTTTGGTTGTACACCATACCCTGCCATAATGAACATAATTTGGGGGAAAGTACCATCACCTGACCCGCACTACGGCGCTCCCTGCAGGCCGCCAGGTGCCGGGATGCGCTGACAGCACAAAGACTTTGGAGGTGAGTGCTTTATCTTATGAACTTAGTTACAAATGAGCAGCTGATTTTGAGTCAGATTCCACACTAATAGATTGTTGACTTTGTCTTGGATGCGGAAATGCTGCATAATTTGCTGCTGAGTTTTCTGCTGCAGAAATTCCACAGCATTTCCGTCCCGTGGGAACCTACCCTTAATGTTTACTTTAGAAGTTCTCCAGCAACTTTTTCTATGAGTGACTAAAGCAGAAAATCCTAGTATTGGCTTCTAACAATGGAGGTCTCATAGTCATCCAGCCAAGATAAATCAGCCGAGTGCAGTATCAGGGCTTAGTGACACGGGCGCCGATGCACCCGTGTGACTGAGCCCTTACTGCAGGAAGAAGACGGCCGTGCTTCAAGACGGACGACTCCCCGCAGCGCTGAAGAAAGAACACATGATCGGCAATGAAGCCGGTCACATGTTCTGTCTCCCGGCGCTGCAGAGACAGAGACGTCCATCTTGAAGTACGGCCGTCTTCTTCCTGCAGTAACACGGGCGCCGATAAGACTAAGCCCTCAAGGAAAACAGTAAAAATGTAGGAAGAATAAAGATGAGTAAAACTCGAATTTGGGTCGAACTTTGCTAAAAATTTGGTTTGGTGAGAACCTGAAGCTCAGGCAGTTTGTTTCTACAGAACCAGAAGTTCAGAAAAATCCCCCTAAAACTAGCTTTGAACACTTTCTAAGGGGGACAGGTCTTCAATTGTTGCAGATCAGTAGTTAGCACTGGTGTCTTGCAGTGCTGGGGTTCAAAACTGACCAAGGACAACATCTGCATGGAGTTTGTACATTCTCTTTGTATTTCTTATTCTCCTCCTGCAAAGAAGGAAGAAGCACGGTGGCTCAGTGGTTCCCTCCACATTCTCAGACAGTGTTCAGTAGTAGTTTTAGGGATATTTTTTTGAACGCTTGATTTAAACTAATTTAGACCAAGCCAAACTTCTTGATGAAATTCGGCAAACCGGCCGAACCAAACTTTTGAAAAGTTCACTGATCTCTAAGTAAGAATTTTGCCCGGGTCAAAACAAATAAGTTTGGCATTAACGTGCAGTATACGGTGGTGTGCAGTAATACGCAAAGTCAAAGTAGCCAAGGTCAGGAAACAGAGAAGGAGCAAGAAAGGTCACAAGCAAATGCAGGTCAAACATGTAGAAAATAAGGAGCCGGCAGAATAGAATATCAGCAAGTTACCGGCTATAAATCAGCACAGCCAGCACGGCCGCAGGCGAGATTAGATTTTAAATGAAGTACTCTATTTTCCAATCAGTCGGGCCAGGCCTGGATTGGAGGACCGCCAAGGAAGTTTTTTACAATATTTTAGTGTTATTTTACCTACTGTACATTCCTATTAGAGTATTTTGTTAAAGGGAACCTGTTAAGTCTTTAAAGGGGTATTCCAAGTGTTGACTATTGATGACCTGTTGCCAGGATACATCATCAATAGTTCATCAGTAGAGTTCTGCTGCTGAGGGTTCCCGCCGATCAGCTGATCTCCAGCCTGTGACCCGTCAGTGCAGCGGGGCCGGATGTCTGCATTGGTGTTTGGAGCCAGAGGTGTAATTGAAAGGCTTCACTTCCATTGAAATCAATGGGAACAAAGTTTATCAACAGTATTATATTTCCAGCTCTGGCCACCAATGCAGTCGCCCAGCCCCTCTGCACTGACAGCAGGCTGGAGGATCAGCTGATCAATGGAGATCCTGAGCACCGTTCGACGATTGAAGACATATGCTGAAGATTAGTCATCAATCGTAAGTGCCGGGAATACCCCTTTAATGCTGCACTGGCACTACAGTATGGTGACTGATTTCAGCAGTCTCTCACTTATACAGACCATATCAGCAGTTTTGGAAAACCTACATTGCAAAGAGAGAGATCTGTCAATCAACGTCAGGAGGTGGGGAGCAGTGAATGGTACTGGTGCATCTTGTCACCACCAGAAGAATGGGTGGAGACATAGGTTGCCCTGGTTGTGTTTTAGGGGAGG
The DNA here is from genome assembly GCF_035609145.1 of Eleutherodactylus coqui. Lineage (NCBI taxonomy): Eukaryota > Metazoa > Chordata > Amphibia > Anura > Eleutherodactylidae > Eleutherodactylus > Eleutherodactylus coqui. Next base: position 130,926,328 of record NC_089848.1, on the reverse strand, counting down.
GCCAGGTGACACCCACAACAGCGGACTGGCTGAAACTCGGCCTCCTGGTAATTGTGTTCACCGCTGCCATGGCAACTCCGTTGATCTGCACATCTGCCACCGCAATGTCCTGTGCTCTGTGTGCTCCCCGCTGGGTTCCCCTCCCACCTTTTTTCACTCACCCTGCCGCTGTCCCTTGTCCCTTCCAGCTACTGCGCTCTCAATCTCCTTGCTGCCGTCCCATCAGCACTGCAATGTGTGTCCTCCGGTCCTCATCCTGCGCCGCTCTCCCTTCTGTACCACTCTCCATTGTCCTCTCCTGGATATTGCACTGCAAGTCTAAGCTACAGGTGGGGCAACTTCAGCATCCGCCTCCCTCTGTCCTGCTGCGGCTGCTCCTCAGCTAGCTCCTGAAGCCGACTCCATCAATCCCGCTGTTGCTACTCCTGTAAGCCTAACCCTAACAATAACCCTAACCCTCCAGCCAGGGCAAACCTCAGTCCTTCAGCCATGGCAAACCACCACCCTAGCCAATCAGGAGCTTGGGGGTGTTAACAGGGCATATACACTGATTCACTATGTCTCCACCCATACTTCTTATGGAGACAAGATGCACCAGTACCGCAGTGAATACATGAATATAAATTAGCTACATTGAACTCGTCTCTGCCGGAACTGCAGGCTCTGAAATGGGAATTCTCTCGTTGGATAGGCTCCGACAGCAGAGAGACTGGCAATATACAGTAAGAGAACCCCGACGGACGTCTACCAACATCGGAGCTGTACAGCCTTAACTCATAATGTCTTCAGAGGTCAGACAGTGGATTGGAAAGGGTTAATGTCTGGTCAAATTCTACTGCAAATGGTTGAAAATGTGATTGAAGACAATTGTAGCAGTTTCTGGAATATATTGTTACTTCATTAAGACGTTATTAGTATCACGTATAAATACTTTCCGGAGCGAACGCGACCCGCTGGGTGCTTGAATGTAGACGTTTTGTAGAACTAATGTGTAATTTTAGTGTTGCCTTCTTGTATGTAAAGCATGTACTTAGAACCGCATTATAGCTACAGGGAGACAGAGAATGCGCCGCAGTGTGGGTGGTTAGACGTGGAAGACGAGTGGATTTAGTTCTCCAAAGGAAATCACAGCCAGAAACCATTATCCGCCAAACCAGGGAGCCAGCAAACTGCGTGAGTGCATTAAGTTGGTTTAGCGCAGTAATTCCTCTTTTGCACTTTCTACGGTTTTCGGCTTTCTCGCTGAGATAATTTCTCCATTAGGTCGGGGTTGAATAACAGAGCGGTGGGGATGATTACACGCACTCCTTTATTTGTAAACAGCTTCAACATCCCATTTATTTCTCGTTTTAACGGCAGATTACGTTCGCCATCCGGAAGAACCTTTGAAAGGAAAGTACCGGATCCTTCACAGAACTATGTAAACAGCGCATTGATGTTTGTAGCGAAGTTATTGCAAATAGAGAAAGGCAATTTATTATCAGCACCACTTCTTATGTTGTGCTTCCTTAGGGTGCGTTTACAAGTAGTGGAACCCTGCTGCAAATGTCACAGCATTTCAGCATCCAAGCCAAGCTGATTTCAACAGTTCCAGTGTCTCCTCACCTCTGAACTCTTTGCACTGTCAGCGCACCCTGTTGCCCCAACCAGGTGGCCTCTGGTGAGCGCAGCATCGCTGGTAAGATGATGCTGAAGTTGAGCATCTCTGACACTCCAAAGTGTACTACCCCGAAAATGAGACATACTCTGAAAATAAGCCCTATCCTTTTTTCGGAATTTCCAGGAGGCTTAAAATATAAGCCCTGCCCCAAAAATAAGTCCTAGCTGCATAACATTAAAAAGAAAGGGTGGGGGAAGGAATACATTACACAGTTGACTTGGTCCAGGTCCCTCCGGCTGCTCCCCGGAGCTCTGTCGCGCTTCTTTGCGTCCTCAGGCGCCCGCAGAAGATCACTTTCTGGTTATGGGATTCATAAATCTCGCCTCCAGGAAGCACTAGCTTTGATTGGCTGAGCAGCACACGAGAACAATCAATGCAACACTCGATGAACCAATGCGATGGCTGTGATTGGTTCATTGAGGGCTGCATTGATTGGCTGAGCAGTGGTTGAAGAACCAATAACATTGCGTTGTAGAGGTGGGATTTATGAATTCACCAATCAATGCCACGGCTCAGCCAATTCATAAATCCCAACATCACAGCACGATGGCTGTGATTGGTTCTTCGACTGCTGCTCAGCCAATCAGAGCCATCGCTTTCTGGAGGCGATTGAGGACTGCAAGAAGTGCATTGGAGCTCCGGAGAGAAGCGGGAGGGACCTGGAATGAGCCTGCTGGGTAACTATAATAAGACATTGCCTGAAAATAAGACCTAGCACCTCTTCTCGGGCAAAAATTCATATAAGACAGGGTCTTATTTTGGGGGAAACACGGTAACAGGTGATCTTTGATTGAAAAAGTCATTAGTGCTCCATGGGAATATAAGGCCGGTCTATACGGTGCATTTATTTTATGGTCCTTCAAGGCAGATATAATATCAAGCCGCCTGCACACGGCAGAGCCAGCTTCTGCATACCGAGTGCACCCATTTCTTCTGTACTGCGGATGACTGGAAACGCTCGCCGACGTTCATGCACAGTACATGAATGTTTTTCCACGGCGTCGCTGGGCGATGACACTGCTACCTGCGGTTTATCCACAATGTCAATGTCTGCGGGTCAGACGGCTTCCATTGACTTCAATGGGAGTCGTCAGTGCGGGGTTCGCACCATAATAGTGCATGCTCCACTCGCAGAAATCACAATTCGTTTCCGTGAATGTGAAGGAAGAAGCGAGTTTACATAGTATGCTTTGAATGGTATTTGCTGCAGATCCTCCGTGCGGGACTGCCGATCGCGGATTACACAGCAAGAGTCTGCTGGTGTGCAGCCGGCCGTAGACCGGGCAGACAATAGATCATGCAGCAGGAGAATTCCCTGGATGGCACCTCTATGTGTAAGTCCAAATGAATGGCCTCTACAAGGGCGCAGCGGTGCGGAGGGACGGGGAGACACGGGGAGACGGCAGGAAATCACATTCTTATTCTGAAATGTATTGCAAATGTTCAAGAAAACCAACACAAAATATACTGAGGGGCGTATTAATTATCCGAGCGCCATTGCTGGGTTGAAATGTGTGAAGAACGTTGCTGATCCCTGTGAAGTATAGTAGATTGTTACCATCCCCCACTCACGGTAGAATTAGGTGAACTCTTAGATTCAGTCCAGTTGTCTAATGTCTCTGAATAACCACATATTACTTATCTATTAGCAGAAACGTCTGCGGCGACTTCATCTCCAAGTTTATGTGTTAAGATAAAAAATATATATTTTTGTAAGCCGCTGCCCACATCGTACCCCGATTCCTTGTGCCGCCTGCCCCGACCGCTACCGATACATATATAACATCATTGAAAACAAAAACAATGCACCAAGAAGGAGTTGTTGGATGGATGAAACGTTCTTTGCATGAATGTAATGAGGCTCTAGTACCCTGTTGTACCGCCTCTAGCTTGGATATAAAATGTGATACTGGTGGGCATGGAGGCTCTAGTACCCTGTTGTACCGCCTCTAGCTTGGATACAAGATGTGATACAGGCGGGCATGGAGGCTCTAGTACCCTGTTGTACCGCCTCTAGCTTGGATACAAGATGTGATACGGGGGCATGGAGGCTCTAGTACTCTGTTGTACTGCCTCTAGCTTGGATACAAGATGTGATACAGGAGGCATGAGGCTCTAGTATCCTGTTGTACCGCCTCTAGCTTGGATACAAGATGTGATACGATTGGGCATGGAGGCTCTTGTACCCTGTTGTACCGCCTCTAGATTGGATACAAGATGTGATACAGGGGCATGGAGGCTCTAGTACCCTGTTGTACCACCTCTAGCTTGGATACAAGATGTGATACAGGGGGCATGGAGGCTCTAGTACCCTGTTGTACTGCCTCTAGCTTGGATACAGGATGTGATACGGGTGGGCATGGAGACTCTAGTACCCTGATGTACCACCTCTAGCTTGGATACAAGATGTGATACGGGCATGGAGGCTCTAGTACCCTGTTGTACCGCTCTAGCTTGGATACAAGATGTGATACAGGTAGGCATGGAGGCTCTAGTACCCTGTTGTACCACCTCTAGCTTGGATACAAGATGTGATACAGGTAGGCATGGAGGCTCTAGTACCCTGTTGTATCGCCTCTAGCTGGATACAAGATGTGATACATATGGGCATGGAGGCTCTAGTACCCTGTTGTACTGCCTCTAGATTAGATACAAGATGTGATACAGGGGGGCATGGAGGCTCTAGTACCCTGTTCTACTACCTCTAGCTTTGATACAAGATGTGATATGGGAGCATGGAGGCTCTAGTACCCTGTTGTACCGCCTCTAGCTTGGATACCAGATGTGATACAGGTGGGCATGGAGGCTCTAGTACCCTGTTGTACTGCCTCTAGATTAGATACAAGATGTGATACAGGGGGACATGGAGGCTCTAGTACCCGGTTGTACCTCCTCTAGCTTGGATACAAGATGTGATACGTGTGGGCATGGAGGCTCTAGTACCCTGTTGTACCGCTCTAGCTTGGATACAAGATGTGATACGTGTGGGCATGGAGGCTCTAGTACCCTGTTGTACCACCTCTAGCTTGGATACAAGATGTGATACAGGTAGGCATGGAGGCTCTAGTACCCTGTTGTACTGCCTCTAGCTTGGATACAGGATGTGATACGGGGGGCATGGAGGCTCTAGTACCCTGCTGTACCACCTCTAGCTTGGATACAAGATGTGATACAGGTAGGCATGGAGGCTCTTGTACCCTGTTGTACCGCCTCTAGATTGGATACAAGATGTGATACGGATGGGCATGGAGGCTCTAGTATCCTGTTGTACCGCCTCTAGCTTGGATACAAGATGTGATACAATTGGGCATGGAGGCTCTTGTACCCTGTTGTACCGCCTCTAGATTGGATACAAGCTGTGATATGGGGGCATAGAGGCTCTAGTACCCTGTTGTATCGCCTCTAGCTGGATACAAGATGTGATACATATGGGCATGGAGGCTCTAGTACCCTGTTGTACTGCCTCTAGATTAGATACAAGATGTGATACAGGGGGGCATGGAGGCTCTAGTACCCTGTTCTACTACCTCTAGCTTTGATACAAGATGTGATATGGGAGCATGGAGGCTCTAGTACCCTGTTGTACTGCCTCTAGCTTGGATACCAGATGTGATACAGGTGGGCATGGAGGCTCTAGTACCCTGTTGTACTGCCTCTAGATTAGATACAAGATGTGATACAGGGGGGCATGGAGGCTCTAGTACCCTGTTGTACCTCCTCTAGCTTGGATACAAGATGTGATACGTGTGGGCATGGAGGCTCTAGTACCCTGTTGTACCGCTCTAGCTTGGATACAAGATGTGATACGTGTGGGCATGGAGGCTCTAGGACCCTGTTGTACCGCCTCTACATTGGATACACAATGTGATATGGGCGGGCATGGAGGCATACAAGTTCTGTATATTATCATGCGCAGTTTGCTCCACATTTGCTGTAACTGAGCCTCTAGATTGTGCAACTTGTAGGCTATGGACGTTGGCATCCTAGATGGTCCCATACATGTTCTATTGATGATAACTCTGGTGACCGGGCGGCCACGGAAGGGTGACAATGTTGTGGTGGCTCCTGTGACCCTCTTGTGTGTGCGCCCGAGCATTATCCTACTGGACACCACCATGAGAGGAACACATGTGGCTGCATTGCCCCTCGTAGCATTACTGGGGAGACCGACTGTTGTATGTGATGGCCCCCCAGATCATCACATCAGGAGTGTGGGCAGTGTGCCGCTCCCCAGCAAAGGCAGGATTGAGGTGCTCACCCCGAGATCTCCAGACACAAACATAGCCATCAGTAAAGACAATCTGGTTTCACTCTGCAGAAGTCCAGTTTCGTTATTCCCAACACCACTTCAAACAGAGGTGGAAATGGTCCCGATAGAAATATGGACCTGTAACGATAGAGCCACCTGTCTCTGGATGGTGGACAATAAAACAGGTACAGCTGCTTGTGCTTGTTGGACGATCATATCCTCTCTACTTGTGGTCTGTCAAAGGGCGTCCTGACCCCAGTTGCCTTGTGTGCCTTCACACATTCACTTGTTCCAACACCTCAGAACTGTGCAGCTTATCACATCCCAATAATGCGCCCCCTGTCAGACTCTGGTAACGGGGTGAAATCTCTTCTCTGCATCGTAGAGGCGTCTAGTGGTCAACAAGCTCTACACAAGTGGAAGAAGAGGTCACTACACACAAGGGGCCTCCGAGAGCCTTTCATAGGCCAACTGGCTGAGTGATCGTACTCAAAGAGTGGTCATAAATGGCTGCACATCCAATTGGAAGAATGTATCAAGTGGGGACCACAAGGCTCTGTCCTAGGCCCAGTGTTGGTTAACATTGTTATAAATGATCTGGAGGAGGGAATTGAGAGTAAACTGATCAAATCTGCCGATTACACAAAGCTAAAAGGGATAGCTACCGTGTTTCCCCGAAAATAAGACACTGTCTTATATTTTTTTTGGCCCTAAAAAAGGCACAGTATCTTATTTTTCTGGGGAGGCTTTTTACTTACCTGGTCCGCGGCGTCCCTATTCCTCCCGATGGTGTCCGGCGGTGGCACAGCATCCTCCTGGTCTTACAGATGCCTTCTTCTGGCGACAGGGCTTTGAATACTCCGCCTCCAGCAAAGCGAGCGCTGTTATTGGCTAATCGAGCGCTGGCAGCCAATCACAGCTGGCGTTCGATGAGCCAATCACAGCTGTTCGGTGATGTTATTCACAGAATGGCTGCGATTGGCTCATCAGGCGCCAGCAGGGTATTCAAAGCCCCGTCGCCAGCAGAAGGCAGCTGTAAGACGGAGGAGGACACCGCAGGGACACCGCTGCTGCCGCCGCCGGGACGCCGACCATGTGAGTTTTTTTTTTTTAAAGTGGGCCCAAGATAGGTTCTATTTTTGGGGGACGCCTTATATTCCAAGCCAGTTAAAGGATCTGGGAATGCTTAGCTTGCAGAAGAGAAGGCTGAGAGGAGACTTAATAGCGGTCTACAAATATCTGAAGGGCTGTCACAGTGCAGAGGGATCAGCCCTATTCTCATCTGCACAAGGAAAGACTAGAAGCAATTGGATGAAGCTGAAAGGGAGGAGACACAGATTAGATATTAGACAGTGAGGGGGATCAATGAGTGGAACAGGTTGCCACGGGAGGTGGGGAGTTCTCCTTCAATGGAAGTGTTCAGAGGCTGGACAGACATCTGTCGGGGATGATTTAGTGATCCTGCACTGAGCAGGGGGTTGGACCCGATGACCCTGGAGGTCCCTTCCAACTGTTCATCTAATCACACCACAACTCTAATTATTTGCATATCTGCTGAGATGTAACTGCTTGCCGAGTTTTGCAGCAAAACGACATTTCCTTCTGGGGACTGTATTTTTTTGACAAAGAGTATATTACTAATGATGGATCTCGATGCAACTCTGGCAGGAATGATAGATAGCTGCTATTTCTTTCCTTCCCGTGTTTCGTGAGTCTTATGATTAATTCAGTCAGGCTTAATTCTTAAATTGATTCTGACCTTATTTTGCTGAATGAACAGACAATTCCACGTATTATGTTTTCCTATAGCATGAGAAATGTGTTTCCATGGCAACATGTCCCAGGTAAAATGATTCCATAACCATGGTTATATATGACTTTGTCTCCAAGCTATTGATAGTCACTTGTGATATAAGGTGATGGTGACTAATGAATTGTCTTAAAATGACCATAAATGTATGAAAAAAACACGAGATCCCAGAATTCAGTGCGACATAAACAGAAGCGGAAATCGTTTTCATTCATTTAGACTTTTCCTAATGATTTCTAAACATCAAAATCTGAAACAAACCTGTAATAAACTGACACTTCCTGATACTACTGTGCTTCCAATGCTAAGCATCACCAAATGATGGGCCTGAGGGAGGCCAACCATGTTAGATAGGTGTTAGTCAAGTGTTTTCCTAGTCATGTACAACCCTTTTAATGGTTTTGTCTTGGATTCATATTATTTTAGGGCCACTATACAATGGCAGCAGAGCTAGGTTAGCGTAGGCTAATGATTCGGCCATTACAGGGGGTGGACAAAAATATGGAAACACCTACGAAATGCTTGGGATTTTAACCATTAGCATTGAGCTGCTCTTTCAACCCCTGCTTGGCTGAGAGCTTTCCCACCAAATTTGTGTTTACTTCACCTCTTGCCCTGCTCTGGGTGGTTCTAGGAGCTGGCTGGTAACAGCAGCTGAGTGTCTTAAACCCCTGACCAATGGAATCTTGTGGCTCGGTTGCTCAGTTCTGCCTGGCAGTATCTGTGTCATATTAACTCTACTTAAAATCAGTTTCTACTTGTCTTATTGAATATGATTTATAATCCCATGTAACTTAAGGCATGCATCCCGTATTGTATTTCATACTTTTGTCCACACTCCCTTATTACGGCCATTGGTCATGGTAGACAGCGTCCCCTACTTTACCTCCTCCTACTGTCAGTCATGGCCAGCGCTGAGTCCCTTCTATTCTCTGCTGCAGATACCACATTTCACCACTTCTTAGGCCTCATGTCCACGGGCAAAATAGGATTTAAAATCCACAGCGGATCACCCACATGCGGATCCACACCCCATAGGGATACATTGACCACCCGCGGGTAGATAAATACCCACGGATGGTCAATAAAAGGGAATTTAAAAAAAAATGGAGCATGAAAAAAAACGTGACATGCTCCATTTTCGTGCGGGTCTCCCGCAGGGATGGCTCCCGCAGGCTTCTATTGAAGCCTATGGAAGCCGTCGGATCTGCGGGAGACCTAAAATAAGAATAACTTACCCGCAGCGGACCAGGCAGTTCTTCTCTTCTTCACGGCCGGCTCTTCTTTCTTCGGCCAGGCGGATGTGCCCAGCGCATGTGCGCGGCACGCAGCCGGCGTGCCGAGCACATCCGCCGGCCGAAGAAAGAAGATCCGGCCATGAAGAAGAGAAGATCTGCGGGTAAGTTAATTCTTATTTTAAGCGCTCATGTCCGCGGGGCAGGAGGGACCCGCTAGGGACTCTCCATGGGGAATCCGTAGCGGGCCTGATTTTCCCCGTGGACATGAGGCCTTAAAGGGCCAACACACACACTCAACTCTTCCATCACCGACCAAGTCAGACGAGTCTCTGACTATTTTAAGCATTTTTCCCCATCAGAAGGTGCCTCATCGATTAGACCAACTTGGTTTCCAAAAGTGTGCCCTTGTTCTGACTCTGATGGAGAGTCTCTGTGATCCATCATACGCAAAGTTTCTCCTGGGCTGGTGTGAAGATACAGTTGTGTTTTGTAATTCTCTGAAAGGTGGCACCAAACATATTGGACTACGAGCCCGTGTCATAGATAATATTTTCATAATGTGGAGCAGGACTCGGGAGGCCTTTGTAAATTTTATACAATTTCCAATTTCTAACACCATTGGCCTTATCTTTGCTAGTGAAATTCAATCTGAATGTTTATCACTTCTTGATGTCTGTATTTCTAAGTTGGCAATGGGTAAAGTTACAACTGCCTTTAACAAAAAGCCGACCACAACTAATTCCTTACTACATTCGGAGAATAGCCATCCTTAAGCTGGGTATATGTAGAGGCGGTGAAGTAAGTACTGCTCGGTTTATTGTTGTACTAGAGACAGACCTATTAAAGGGAAGTTGTCCAGTAATGAGAAAACCCCTTTAGAATTGTAAGGGGGTGCCCTGCTCCCTCCTTTACAATGTAAGTGACTCAGTCACTCAGAATCTGCTGCCGATGGCTGCGCCATAAGCCCACCCTCTCCAGCCTGCTACCCAGCCTGGAGGGAGAGCAGGGAGACAGGAGACCAGTGCCTGCCAGTGCCAGTCTGCTTAGTGCTGCAGCACTATGTAGAGATGTCCTACGCTGACCAGAGAAAGGGTCCAAGACGCCATACAAGTGCTGAATAGTGCCATTTTGTAGACACCTACTAGATCCTTTGTGTGTGGAGAAGGATGTTTGAGCATACCCTTTCCATAGGAAATAGTGAATGACTAAGCCCCCCCCTAGCTCACAAGTTGCTGGAAGGTCACTAGTAGGCCTGCAACACTATAAATACATTTACAGCTATATCATAGAGCGGCATCAAGTGAAGCTGCAGACTAGAAAAGCAATGATGTCTCCAAGCTGAGTCATCGGAATAGCCCTGATGATCAGAGGGCAGATGCTGAGGACACCAAATGAGCCCGATGACCTGGGCCAAACGAGAAACATGTAGACTGCATAGAAGAAGAGGGAGGTCCCTTACTGCAGGGACTTAGTCCTGAAGCAGATGATGGTGAGATGGACCTGGAATGTCGAAGTCTGCCAGCTATGTGAGGCCGGCCTATAGTGACTAAGTGTGTGCAAAATGGACTGACACTTGACGGACTATTGGGCTATGACAGACGTACATTGATATGTGTACCGGTAACATGGGGGTTACCTGGCTTTTAGTTTTAGGTTAATATGGTTACGGGGTATGCTGGGGTTAATGGTGGGTTGTGTAAGATGTAATGCTTTGGCAGGGTGCTTTATAGAGAAATTATGTGATGGAATTAATGTACCGCATGTAGTGCAACTGTACTTGATGTACCTTATGCTCCTACAGTGCAGCGAGTCCGCGAGTAGGCGGAACTCTGAAATTACATGAGAGTTACATCCTGTGTTATGTGCAGACAGCAGTTACAGTGCATTGAGGCCGCAGTGTTATTGTGTGTCCTTCGGAAACAAAGTGCTACGGATGAAGATGGACAGATCCATGAGGGGTTGAGGTGCCTTGAAGGTCCAATATTAAGATGTATTGCAATGAATAAGTCAAGTTAAGTTTATGTAACATTCAAGTACTGCGCCCTCCTGTGGAGCAGAAATACTCACCCGCTTGCTGTCTAGCAAACAAGATCTGGCCTTCGTCTCCTTCCGTCAGCTGTGGCGCCTCAACCCATTGTCGCACCACCACCCATGAGATAATCACGAAACCTCTTTAAAGTATTCAGATCATGTCACCAACCAGTATACATGTCATCTGTGTTCTTACCTTTGAGCTGTTATGTTGACATCTGTGAGTGCCAGAAAACCATCCATCATTTGAGCATTGATCAATGTCCGTTTTCTGAAGATTGACATCCACTCTGAGTACTCCCCTGCAAAATGAAGATACATGAACTTTAAAGAGTAGCCAACCGTATACAATATACCGTCTACACCACAACTGGTACTCTGCAGTGAGATGCAATGTTGTGTTAGTGACAAGCGATACTTGGTCAACGCAAGCCAGTGACATCACATACTGCTTTGGCCTAGACTAAAGCTATGTTCACAACCGCATTGTGGCTTGTGTGCATAATGGAAGCATGACCATAGTGGCCAATCATTCATGCAGCAGATTTTAGTAGTGCCCCACTGAACTGTTTTTATAATAGGGTTCATTGGGGTCCCATAATGCTGTCCATTGCGAGAATAGACATTACTACTGTCAGATGTGATAGAATTACTCTGAAGGCTGTGTGGGCAAAGCCTGATATTCAGTATCCCTGATGAAGCTCTCATGAACACTAGAATATACACTAACCCACCAAACATTCTTGAACACCTGAGCAAGAATCACAAGTAGTATTTACTTCCATATGTTAATACTTAGTACCTTGGACCTACTCTACATGGCTTACTTTCTACTAACGTCCGATACACTTCAGGTGGCATCTTCCTCCATTCATTCTGCAAACATCTGGTGAGTTCTCTCAAAGAAGATGGACTCTATTCAGTAGGGTTCAAGTCGAGACTCTGCCAGTTCCATCGTGGAAGCCCATATCCTCATTCCAACGTTAAACAGCATTAGATGTGTGACAAGCTGCGTTGTCTTGTTGGAAGTATGGCCGACCATTCCCAGAGTATGACCACATTGTCAGCAGCACATTATTGTCTAGAATGTCAGGGTCACCTCCGTGTTCAAGGTCTTTGCCACTACAACCAATAGTGACCATACCACGTAAAACACCCCCAGACCATAACGGAACAACTGCCGTACTTAACTGTTGGCACACCACACTCAGGCAGGCAGCGTTCCCCAGGATCCTCCACACCCGGGTATGTCCATCTGATGTGAAGGTGGAGTAGTGTGATTCATCACTCCATGGAACGTCCTTCCACTACTCAACTATCTAATGATGATGCTCCTTGCCAACTGTAGACGGACCAATGCATCTTCTTTGAGAGAAACAGCCAGACATTTGGAAGATGAGTGAATGGAAATACCAGCTGAAGTGTATTAGACGTTAGTAGAAAATATGCCACGGAGGGTATCAGAGGTCATTAGGGCCAAATGAGCAGCAATAAGTATTACCATATGGAAATAAATACGACTGATGATTCTTCTAGTGCATCAATGATTGACATTACCAAAGACTAAAGTTGATGAAAATAGACGATTTCAACCAAAATAATGGCTCTCTGAGTGAAATGTAACACTTGTTTCAGCTGACCAATGACAGACTGCCATAGTCTGGAAAGATGCCAGCCATGGTTGAATTTTTCGTTTTATAGTGGGACCAAAGATGTTTTATTCAAAGAAAAATCTTTTGCGCAGAAACATTATTTTGTCGAAAGCTTTTCTGCCCATCGCTCAGTGTCAATGAAATACGTACGGCCAGTTTGAACAACTGTGACGACCAATATGGCCTAAACCATGTGCGGTGGCATCTGCAAAATGGACATTTACCAGACAATTGTCTGCTCAGTGGTGCTTCAGTTGGCAACTTACTTCTATGGACGGATTTATTCTAGGGAAGTATTGGTGCTTTGGTTGACAGACGTCTTTGTGAAATCACGGCATTAAAGTGGTTGTCCGGCCGCCTTCATTTAAAAAAAATGCTCAGAATGCCTTAAAATAATAAAAGTATTAAATCCTTGCTGATCCCCCACTGTTGCCGTCTGACTCTATCTAAGGTCCTCCGCTGTATTTCATACTTCCTGTTTACATGAACATATGGCTACTACAACCAATCCCTGACTGTTCTGGTCCTTGTTAAAATGGACTACTGTAGCCAATCAGTGTCTGGAGATCACCATTGTGGTTAACAATTGGCTGCAGCAGTCACATGTCTACATTAACAGGGACCAGGACAGCCAGCGATTGGCTGCAGCAGTCACATGTCCGTTTCAACGGGAGACTTGGGTAACATCAGATCTGAAGCCACAAGGTATCACTAAAGTGAGTATTACTTTTTTTTAACTAATTTAATCCCTTAGTGTCACAAGATGTCTGTTTGTATCCTGGATGCCTTGAACTTAACACAACAGTTCGTAAACTTATGTCCTGTGCATGGCACAGGCTCAGATGCTGAACACATGCCATCTGCGGTGGAAAACAACTGAGACTGACAGCTAGCCTCCCGCTGCATCAGCGGTGAGAACACTGATCCCCGCTGTTAACCCCTTATATGCCCCGACCAATGTTGATTGTGTGCGGTTTACAGAGGGAGCGTGTTCATTTGTGAGGTCATTGGCCCGCTGCAATGTCATCAAGGAAGGCTGATGAGTTGCCATAGTATATGATCGCTAGCAATAATGCATTGCAGTACAGACGTACTGCAATGTATTCATAGCAATCATAGCTACACAGGTTCAAGTCCGCCACAGGGGCATAAAATAATGGGGGAAAAAACCCCATTAGGCCATAGTCAGACGGGCGATTTTTTGCGCGATTTGCGCATGCGCATGCGTCCGGCGATTTTATAAAACCATTGCTTTGCAATGGTATCGGACACATGAGCGCTTTTTATGCGCTCGTCCGATAAATTATAGAACAAAAAATCGCAGATTGCACCTATCTGCGATCTGCGATTCCTGTTCTCTTTTCTATATGCGCTCAATGGGGCCGGCGGCAGCAGCGCCGACCCCATTGAGAACATATAGAAGACAAATCATTCTTCTCTGCCACAGCTGTAACAGCTCTGGCAGAGAAGAACGATGTTTTCCCATTGAATTCAATGGAGCCGGCAATACAGCCGCTCCATTGAAAGCAATGGGCTGCCGGCGTGCGCGGGATGAATTGTCAGGAAGGGCTTAAATATATAAGCCCTTCCCTGCAATTCATTCTAAAATGTGTTAAAATAAAAAAAAATTGTATACTCACCTTTCCGCTGCAGCCGGAGTCCAGCCACGACCGCTGTCAGTTCTCCTGAACTGCTTCTTGGCACTATTCAGCCAGCGGGGCTTTAAAATCCCCGCCTGCTGAATGATCTGCCTCTGATTAGTCACAGCCCTGACCAATCAGAGGCTGAAAACACTCACACACCCATTCATGAATTCATGAATGGGTGAGTGACTGCTGCCTCTCAGCGCTGAGCCAATCAGGGGCAGGTCTGACTCACATCCATTCATGAATTCATGAATGGGTGAGTGACTGCTGCCTCTCAGCGCTGAGCCAATCAGGGGCTGGTCTGACTCACACCCCCTTCACACCCACTGCAGGACGGCCACATGCTGTTTATTCTGCACAGAAAAAAATCTGCTAAGTGGATCCAAATGCTTATTTTGTTTATCTTGCCTCCCAAAAAATGTAATAAAAGTGATCCTAAAGGCCTTATGTACCCCAAAATGGAACCAATAAAATTACAGCTTGTCACTGAAAAAGGAGCCTCCACAGAGCAATGTAAACGGAAAAGTATAAAAGTTAGGGGACTTTGAATGTAGAGATGCAAAAAGATAAATTCTTTAAAAAAAAGGTTTTATTGTGCAAAAGTGGAAAAACCTAAAAAATATATGATATTGCTATTGTTGTAATCGCACCAATATGCAGAACAAATGTATCTTGTCATTTAATGCTGTAAAAAACAAAAACAATGGCAGGATTTAAGGTTTTTTTTTCTTCCTTTCAAAAAAATGTAATAAAGGTTGTGCAATACATTGTATGTAGCCAAAAAATGGTACCAATAAAAACTAAAGCTTGCCACAAAAAAGCACTTATACAGCCATGTCAATGGAAAAATAAAACAGTTATGTGTAGTGAGCCAGTACATCATCCTGGTCCCCTCCATAAACGGCATACATGTATGTCTTATGTGGATGCAGTGCAAAGCTGTCTTGTCATTTCCAGCATGTATATTGCACAGCTGCAGCGCTTAAGAGGTTAATCTCTGATAAAATCCAAAACCTGCATGTAAATGTATCAAGTATGTCATGTCATGTGATATGAGAGAGTTTATAAATGTGAGTTTTGAGAGTGGGAAGGGGCTTCCATCTTCTGAAGTTGAGAAAGTCAAAAGTACAGAGCCACATGGGGGCACCTCCAGCCTTCATGTGGTGAAGATGGAAGAGGAAGAGAGATTTCCTGTACCAAATGTGAGCTGGATGCGATGAGAATGAGCCCCAGGAGAGAGAAGGAGCATCTGTGAGTCCTAATCTGTGTTTATTCAAGGCCAGTGCAGAGGTACTACCTAATCTAATATTTTCGTACACAGCCATCTGAAATCTGGATCACCGTGTAGAGGTACACTCTTATTTGTCACACCCATGTGTCTCCAAGGCTGGGTAGAGGTACTGCAAGTCTGTATTCTTTGTTCACACATGCACGTCTTCAAGTCTAGAAGAGCGGTGAGGAGGTTCTAATCTCTGAAGTCTATTAATTTGCCTGCACTGTGAAGTCTATAATTGAACTGCCTTGTATTGTTTTTTTCTTTATTCAAGCAAAGTTTGTGTCAGTCTCTGACCGTTCCCAGAGACCTGTGATAGTCAATAACTGTTTGTGGCTGAATTACTAATCCCCCGAGGGTCATACCGGTGTGAGTGTTGGAACAGTGGTGTCACGCGTGACTTCAGTTATCCCTGCTAACCCCATTATCGGGCATCCCTATACTAGGGATGTCCGGGAAAGGCTGCAGCGCTACCCTGGCCTTGGCTGCGTGTGCCCCTCCGGGATGGAGTATGGTAAGTGCCACCATGGCAATCTAGCACTCTACCCCCACAGCTTCCCACATATGTCAGGTGTCCGGGGTCTCCCTATGGGACGTTGCATATGGATTTTGAAACGTGGAGATGAAAATCCCCCCAAAATCGTGTCCTTCAGGCCACAAAACCCCTTTAATGCAGCTTCAAGGTTGTCGTGATCTTATAACCATCTCAAAAAGTCAGACAGGGTCCTATTTTTTGCAATGGTTTGAGAAGGCCTCCCACCACAACTCTGATAGCCGCAGGGAAACATTGCGGTCCGACTGCAGCCATTAAATGCTGAGATTGTTATATGATGGGTCAAACTAGAAAAGCGAATCAACAAAAATAATAAAAAGTCAAGAAAAGCAAAACGCATCTCATTATTAATAACTATCATTATTATCATCCACATTATTATCCATATGGGAAAAGTCTGATTAGGACTTAAGCCGAACGGATTCGCTCAGCCAGAAATAACACCACTTCACGATAATTTTCCTCTTAATGTAGTAAAACGCTATGATGCTGGTTATTGGAAGAGGAATCGGCTCATTACAAGCTCAGATTACAATATCTTAATAGTAAAAGCCAAAGTAAATATCACTGAAATAAGAGCAGAATGCAATTTTCTCCTCAAGGACCCCAAAAAGTAAAACACAAACTGTATGTAAAATACCGACTAATTGCATTTACAAATACCAGTATATATGCAGAGCTTTAAGAATCATATAACATCAATATTATTTTCTATGGTATTTCAGTTCTTCTCCATTTTCCATCCTGATATAAATCTGTAGGGAAGACAAATCAGCCTAAAATATCTGATTACGGAGAGTCGAGTCACATTATTATGACAACCAGCTGATATTCAGTATAACCGCCATGTGCCGCACGGACAGCAGCGAGACTGGGTGGGAGAGATTCAGTAAGGTGCAGGTAAGTGGTCTCCGGTATATGGAGGCATGCTGACTGCAGTGCATCCCACAGTTACTGGAGGGTGCAGGGTGGGGGATCCATAGAACGAAGACGAGGATCAAGGTGGAACCATAGATGCCCAATTGGGTTGACGTTTGGGGAATTAGAGGGCCAGGGAAGTATTTGGAAGCCTTGGTCGTGCTCTTCCAACCACTGATGGACATTTCTAGCCATGTTACATGCCGTATTGTCTTGTTGGAGGATCCCATCTGCCCTGGGGAAGACAAGCTGCATGTATGGGTGTACAGGATCTACAAGAGTGGATTCATTGCCAAATCTGTTCAGAGTGCCTTCCACATTGATGAAAGGGCCTAGTGAATGCCACAAGAAGATTCCCCAGACCATAACGCTGCCGCCATCAGCTTTTGCTCTTCCAGCAATGGTTGCATGGTGTTGCCAATGTCCAACCATTCGATGAAGCAGACAACATAACTCATTGGAGAGGGCAACCCTTTAACAATCAGCGGTGGTCCAGTTCCGAAACTGCCCAACAAATTAAAGCCTTGTCTTCTGATACACCTTTGTTAGCATAGGTGCAGTGACCATCCATCCGCTTCGCAGCCCTATTTACAGTCGGGTTTGCTGAACTGTTGTTTTAGACACACGTCCGGTAGCCCCCTGGTTCATTTTCATGGTTAGCAGCTCCACTGTAGCTTATCGGTTGGCCCTTGTGCACCTTTGTAGCCAACGTTCACCTCTCACATCAATGGTACGTGGTGCTCCGCAGTTTCCACATCAGTTATTCCCAATGCTGCCATTTCTCCACTTACAATACACTTTCACCGCAGCAGCAGGCGAACCATTCCCAAACTGCGCTGTTTGCGAAATACCGCCACCCTTGGCCAGAAAACTAATAATCATCCCTTTTTGCAACTCAGATAAATTGTCCCTTTAACCCATGACAACAATGAGTGATATCCAAGCACTAAAGAAGTACTTTCGACCTTTAATGGGAACGCAGGTTTGGCTGTTGCATCATCATAGTCCGACCGGGATGGGGGGTGTATTATTGGTGCTGCTGTTACAACTTTTTAAATTTTTTGAACAATGAGTGATATGTGAGCAGACGGCCTATCGCACACCTTATATACCCACCGAGCCCTCCACACGTCACTGCCTATATGGAGTATTCTGTTGACATTGAAAATAGGAGGAGTCCTATTAATGGGACACAACTGTGTAGCTTCACATACAGTATTTATAGCACTATATATGAGATCATGCAAATACAAATGATTTAAAGGAATTACATCAATGCAAGTGGCCGACCCTCTTCTAGACAGTAACTAGTCTGGCAGTCAACTGATCTCTTTAGATCTGGTTGCTGAGAAAGATGCAGGTGGCTGTGGCCGGAAAGCGGTGATATCTCATGGCACCCATTAAGATGTATGAGCACCCATGTAATAACTGGCTGTGCTGGGTCCACCAGTGTCAGACCTGAAGACCCCACTGGAAGGTTCTGTATACCTGCGCTTTGGGTCCTGGTTTCTTGCTTTGTCATAGAAACAGGAAAGTGGAATCCATGTAGAGAACGGATCCGTGCTATGACAGAGCCAAATGGCATCTAATGAACCCCATTGACTATATTATCCTACTAAAAGTAATCGGACACCTGAGCAAGAATGAAAAGTAGTATTTATTTCCATATTTTAATACTTAGTGGGGCTCCTTTGGCCCTGATAACATTGGATACTATGAATGGAATACTTTCTACTAATGCCAATACCCCAATACCAATAGAGTGTCGTGTGGCGCAGAGTGTAAGCTCTCGCCTACAACCTGAAGGTTGTAAGTTCAATGCCCGCTTGATTCAGGTAGCCGGCTCAAGGTTGACTCAGGCTTCCATCCTTCCAAGGTCTGTAAAATGAGAACCCAGCTTGGTGGGGGGTAATAATTACCTGAAAGCGCTGCAGAATAAGTTGGTGCTATACAAATACCAAGATTTATTTATTTATTATTTACTTCAGCTGGTATTTCCCTCCATTTTTCCCTCAAACATCTGGTGAGTTCTCTCAAAGAAGATGCATTGGCCCCTCTACAATGGTGCAAGGAGCTCAGTCATTGGGCTGTTGAGCAATGGAAAAATGCTCTATGGAGTGACGAATCGCGCTACTCCATCTTCACATCAGATGGACGTACCCGGAGGAGGAGTCTGGAGAACGCTGCCTGCCTGACTGCGTTGTGCCAACAATTAAGTATGGCAGAGGTTCTATTATGGTCCGGAGATGTTTTACGTAGCATGGTCTCGGTCCGTTGGTTGTAGTGACAAGAACCCTGAACACGGAGGTGAGCCTAAAATTCTAGGCTATAATGTGCTGCCGACAATGTGCCAATACTCTGGGAATGGTCGGCCATACTTCCAACAAGACAATGCGCCTCGTCACACAACCAATGCTGTTTTACATTGGTTTGAGGATATGGATGTTCTACGATTGGACCGTCTTCACAGAGTCCGACCTGAACCGACTGAACATCTGTGGGATGAACTGGAATGTCGGATCAGGAAATATGAACAACATCCATCTTCTTTAGGAGAACTCGCCAGATGTTTACAGGATTAATGGAAGGCAATACTAACTGAAAGTATGCCACGGAGAATACCTGATGTCATTAGGGCCAAAGGAGCCCCACTAAGTATTACCATATTGAAATAACTACTACTTGAGATGCTTGCTCAGGGGTCCAATTACTTTTGTAGGATAGTGTATTATCGGGTCTACCCAGCCTCTGTTATGGCCTTCAGCACTTTCCCAGATGAAATAATGCAGCATGCTGTTCTATTTTGTCCAGAATTTAAGAAAAAAAGTTTGTTACTGTGTACATTTTGTTATATTGACTAAGTCAGTATCAAAATCTTTAGATTTTGCCAAATGGAGGATATCAGAATAAACTGGACACAGATGCATCGAAAATAACATTTTGTCTGGGATTTAGGAACAGTTCTGTGCTGACGGCCCCAAATGGGTCTCTGATGCAGATGTGAGCCGACCCTTAGGCACCCACATGTTTCGATGGGCCATATGGTCAGTGGCCTTAATGCTGTGGTGAAGGGACCTCAGCCGGCACCAGCTGTTTCTATCCATCCTAACTCATATGTACTTTTGTTGTTTCCTCTGTATTCTCTGGTTCCGTTCCCCATCCAGAATAACAATAGTAGCCACTTTCTGCGCCTGAGCGCTGTTTCCTTTAAGCCGTGCAATAATATGCTGTATGGATGTGGTAGATGTAGTAATCATAAAGCAAACCAGCGCGGCACGCTGTAAAGGTAGCGCTACTATGTTATTGGTGTAATCGGTCAATTATTCCTGTTATACACAAATGGCTGATGTGCACAAATAGTGCAGAAACGGGTAGCATGCGACGTTACTACAGTGGCGTCCCCGCGGTTATCATTGCAGTTGCTACATTTATATATCCAGGTGACTACTGCAGCCAATCACAGACCTCAGTGGTGATGCTAGCATGTATGGCACAAGGCCAGTGATTGGCAACAGTAGTAACACGTCAAGAAAATAAACAAAAAAACAGCAGGGACCACCGTAACATTAGTGCTGAGGAGGTGAAGGGGTGGGGGGGGGGGGGGTCTTAAAAAGTGGGTACTGGGCTTTTTAAAATCTTGTATAACATTATAAGAGGGGTGGGGTAGTGACTCCCATTATTTTGATTGTCCATGTTTATTGGGTTCGTGTTAAGCAACGTTTAGTTTAACTGTTGTACCTTTAAGAGGGTCGGCTCCACAGAGCGCGCCCTGGCAAGTACCATGTGTCATGGGCGTAGCCTAAGGCTTCAGAAAGCCCCAGTGAGGCAGTGAATGCGAGAAAATAAAAGAAGCCTAGTGTGAGGTGAAATGCGGGAACTTTGTGGATTGAGCCAACGAGTCCCTGGCTGCAGATCGGCCTTTTCCTACGGAAGAGTCGAGCAAAATACTGAAAGATGTGTCCAGCGGACAGTCTGCTTATCGCAGTGGAAGGAGGACATTAGTGCCCGCGGTACCGGTACTGAGTCCAGCAGGCGCCTCTCCACTCCAAGACCCCTTGGAGCAAAAAAGACTGCATGGTGTTTCTATTCTTTTTTATAATGTTGGCCACCAAAAAACAGTAAAGACCAGTTTATGCAGCAAGAAGGTGGTCCTCAAATGCTTTAATGCAAGAACTACAAGAACTGCGGCTCCACTGGACTCCAGGTAGGTCAGCCTATGGTCCTACCCAAATCTACCCATTATATTCCAGCCTGGGTGCTTCCTGACTGGACCTGCAAGCGAACTGTTCACTGAGCATGGCCTGGGCAAAGAAATGCCCGATTTATCAGGGGAAGCCCTTCATCTGGAAGCCTCCGGGGACGGATCCTCCGTACCTCTTCTGAACTTTACAACATTTCCAGCTGTTATTGCGTAAGGGTGTAAGTTGTTGCCCTAAAAGAATGGATATACATAATACACTAATGCAGAGAACAAAAAATATTCAGAACAAAACTAATAAGTTGGAGAACTGGAAACCTGACCATAAGCTACTAATGAGATGAGACCCTCACTAAAAGCGGAGCCCTCGTCCTGATGAGGGATGAGGAACTGGAGCGACCCTGACTCTCCCTAGTTAGAAAACAAGGCTAGTGTTCACTACAAAAACAATATGTACAGTATAGATGTAAACTCCTTAGTGACAAGCTTATTTTTTGCCTCAACCCATTTAGGACAAGGTAAATATACGGTGCTTGCTCCCGGGCTTAAAGCACAGCCGTATATAAAGTTACGGCGGAGATTAAAGCCCCCCAGCCGATAACCCAGAGGAGGAGGGAGAAGTGGGTTTTAACCCTTTCTTCGTGCTCCTTTCTTTAGTACACATCGCTCAATGAGCGATATGTACTAAAGTGAAAGTGGAAGTGTTTCTTCCACTACACAAGACCAGGAGTCACATGACCACTGGAATTCCCTGCTACAGCAGAGCTGTGGGGTCCTAGAAGACCCAGATCACCTCTGCCAGTGACTATTGTCACTACAGGGGATGTTTTCCTTCTAACTGGGGCTCCTATGGGTGTGGCTGCTATAGTGGAAAAGTGTCAAATAAAAAAACAAAAAGACATGTGAATGTCCCCCTGAGGTCCTATATGACATCATGGAGGACATAGATAGTAAAAAACTATTACAGAATAAAACAACAATACATACATAAGAAAGAAAATAACCCAAAGCTGACGCCAACCAAAACCATCACTATATGTGCCCTGTAATCAAGAACCAAACATAATATATATCGTAACATCCAAAACAAAATGAGAAACCCGATCCCATACTTTACTTTAGCGTAAATATACTAATTTAAAAAAAACATAACTAGAAATGTGAAAAAAAAACATTTTTTTAGCTTTTTACCCCCAATAAAAAATTTTAAAAAATCGGGAAAAAAAAGTCAGTGAAAAAGATATAAAAAAAAAAAAGAAAAAAAAAATCGCCCTATATGTCACCGAAGAAAAAAACACAGCAAAAATAAGTTTTGTAGCTAGATTGTGCAATTGGTAGGATAGTACACTGCATTACATATGTAGTGCATTGTACTGTGCCAATGACAGCAGCCTACCAGACTGCCAGAGGCAGGGTCTAATAGGTTGAGTTACATGGCAGACATGGAGGCCTTTGTCAGGCTTCCAGCTGCCGATGGGTGATAGAAGGAGCCCCCTCCCTGTCATCTGCTTACATGCTGCAGTTACTCTTGATTGTGGCATGTAAGGGGTTAAACTGCCTGGTTCTGAGGTTTCTGGCTGTTTGAGCAGGAGCCTGGCTGTCAGTGGTCAGACAAGCCATGGCCTTAAAAAAATGTCTGGGTGGGTTTAAAAGCCCATTAGAGAGGTCAGTAGAAAGCTGTAATGACCACCACTAAACAAGCAAATAAGGAACCAGATGAAATACGAATGCAGAATAAGCAAGGAGATAGATGTTACAACACCCCAAGTACCCTTAACACCAAACAAACTTATCTCACAGTGGACAGGAAAGGAGAGGCCGACTAGGCCTGAAACAGCTTCAGACAAGAAGTATAACCAGCGTCCTCCATGAGGAGGACCCAGAATAAATATGTACAGACAAGTGCTGATTGGTCGGCTGGGACACACACATTGCTGACTAATCCATCCACACACCAGCAAAGAAGTGCTCATGTTGGCATCCAACTGAGTATGTACCTGGGTGTTGATCACGTGAGCTGTGGCTGATGCCATGATGTCACCCTGGCCCCGATCTGACACGGGCAGTGAACCATGACAAAATGCGTCACTACTTAACAGATGAGTTAGATTTACTGTATGAGATGCCAGTGGAAATCATCCTACCCAAATAACTAGTGATGGCTCTACGGGAGGTGGTTTAAAGGGTTGGGGATCGTTTTTTGTGGTCTCAATGGACATTTTAGTTCTATTGAATGGTTGGTCAATTCTATAGCAAATAATGGCATTCTAGAGGACTACATTCTGCCAACATTGTGCCGATTAAATAGGGAAGACCTCCTCCTGCTTTACCGGAAGCTATTTGTTTGTTGTGGAAGAATTTGACTAGTAGTATAACCTACCTCAACAATATCTAACACCTTCAAGTTGAACTGATAGCCAGGCTATATTTTACGACATCGGCACTAGGGTTGAGTCAAACCCTGCATGGGGTGAACATTGCTAAAAGTTCAGTTTGGCGTAAACCAGAACCTCAGGCAGTTCATCAAATCCAATAAAATACCACCACTACCACAACATCCTCCTCTTTTAGGGGTATTGGTGAAGTTCTGGTTTGGACTGAGTTGAACTTAACCAAACTTTTTGCTGACATTTGGCGAACCAGCCAAATTTTTGAAAAGTTTGCTCGTCACTGGTGGGGGGATTTCACGAGGTGTAGAGTTGAAAACAGGGTCTAGTGGGGTGGTGTAGAGCTGAAAACAGGGTCTAGTGAGGGGATGTCACCAGGTGTAGAGCTGAAAACAGGGTCTAGTGGGGGGGATGTCATCAGGTGTAGAGCTGATAATGGGGTCTGGTGGGGGATGTCACCAGGTGTAGAGCTGACAACGGGGTCTGGTGGTGGGATTTCATCAGGTGTAAGCTGACAACAGGGTCTGGTGGTGGGATGTCACCAGGTGTAGAGCTGACAACAGGGTGTGGTGGTGGAATATTATCAGGTGTAGAGCTAACAATGGGGTCTGGTGGTGAGATGTCACCAGGTGTAGAGCTGACAACCAATCAGAATGGGACCTTCCAAAGTCCACTGTTAGCCATGTTATTGGCAGATGGAAACCATCCAATGTATGCGGTGCCGCCATGTTCAGGAAAACCTCATAAACTGACAGATATGTGGACAACGAAGACTTATACAAACTGTGAGGACATCACACACATCCTCTGCCCTCGCTCAGGAGGTCTCACTGGCCCTTGGAACATCCATTAGCATTGGAATCATCCGTGCAAAGGGTTATCATGGACGAGCGGCTGCACACAAGCTCAACATCACCACAGTGAATGCACAGTGGCACCTGTGATGGGGCTTGCCGTGTAATTCTTGGACTGTAGATGAGTGGAAACAATTGTTGTGGACAGCAGAATCATGGTACATTATCTTCTGATCAGATGGCTGCACTTGTGTGGTGTGGTGGATGCCTGGAGAGTGGTTCCAACAGTGAAGTTTGGAGGAGGTTCTGTTATGGTGGGGGGGTGTCTCTGCTAGGAAGGACTAGGACCATTGGTTATAGTGAAGTCCATCCTCAACACCAATAGGTGCAGAGACATTCTGGACAATGTGGCATTGCCTACCCTGTGACAATACTTGGGTACAGCTCTTTGTCTCTACCAACATGACCAGACACCATATCATACAGCACAGTTTTGAGGCTAGGTTCGGGGATCAGAATGTCTGCAAACTTCATTGGCCAGCCTAAAGTCTGGATTTCAATCCTATCGAGCAACTTTGGGCTGAACTAGAATGCCATATCCGTGTTCACCCAACATGCCCATCATCCCCTGGATCACTATCTGAAGCTCTCTTCCATTGAGGCAAATCCCTCCACACATCTATGGGAATTTGGTGGAAAGCGGCCTAGGAAGGTTACTGCAGTCATTGAGACGAAAGGCGGCCCAACACCATATGGAAAAATGGGAAGAAAATCCAATTTCTTCTTTGCGTGTCTCAGTACTTTTGTCAGCATAGTCTATAATCACCAACGGTTACAGGGCTTTGAGATATTCTTGCATTCTAAAAATAAAGTATAATAATTAATAACTCAGTTCTCTGCATAGATGCTGCCCTTTACAAACACCCACCGAGATTATGTACATTGATTGAGTGTACGCTGCATTATATTAAATGTTCACAAACTAAAATTGTGAAGTTACCATGGGGACTGACAATAAACTGCATCATTACCCGCCCGATGATAGAAGTTACTGTATCTCCAACTTGTCAGGAGATTCATCATTTGTCTTCACTAATCTATGCGAGTATGTTCTGAAATAAGCGCATAGCGCCAAAACTTGTGTTCAGGAATGCAAATATATGTGACGCGACATGGAAAGAAATAACAAAAGAAAATAAAAGGAAATAAGTTAATACATCGAGGCTGCCGAATAATAAAATGAGGGCCATGCTGAGGACGAGCAGTTATAGAGTTACCCACTGTATACTGAACGGCCCCTTTATTAGCCCCCATCTAGTAGCGTTGGATAGTCTTTGGCCTTCATAACTGTAGTAATTAATTGTGTCGTAGATTCCGCATGGTGATGAAATCGTTCTGCATGAATACCGGCCCCTGTGGACAGGAAGCTTCTTGTAGTTGCTGCAGATTAGATGGCGGTGCTGACATGGTCTGATCAGCTGACAGGAAGGGGTCAGTGATTCATGCTGCTTGTGTCAAATTCTGACCTCATATCAGCACGGGGCAACAGAAATCTGGATCCAATGTTTATACTCTTCTGCCCGCTGGAAACTCACCTTTCTGTTTCTTTTCATCCGCGCTATGGAGCGGCCAGTTGTGTGTTCGGACACGTTAATCAGATTTTTAGTGTTGCCTTTGGCTGCAATTTGCTTCTCTGTGCAGCGCCTGTTCATCAGAACAATTCTAACAGGTGCAGAACTAACAGTCGTTACCGGGCCCTAGAGCCTTTAGGGGCCCAATGGCCTCTCTAGCAGATAAAAAGACACCAGTACTAACACCAAGTGGCACATGGGGCCCAATTTCAGATTTTGTTTTGTGGCTCAAGAGCTTCTAGTTGCGACTTTGATTCTTAACATCCTTCTCTGATCACTTTTGTCAATGAGTTGTTTCCGCCCACAGGATCCCCTTCCTCTGGATGCTTTTCCTTGATCGTGCCATTCTCTGTATACTCTCCACATTGTTACATGATTAAACCCCCAGCGGTCAGCAGTGAGACCCCCCGGCTAGTCTGGCACCGATGACCGACCTCGTTGGAAGCCGCTCCGATCGCTGGGTTTTCCCATCTAATGTGGATTTACACTGAAACTGATCCACGGAAAACTTGTCACGTGATTTTATGCCGCACTCCGGGGTCGCGGGTAGAATTACCATACAGGGGAGCGCCAATCGTGAGAGGACTGGAGCTCTAATAAAGGGGCCATTCAGTGTACAATATGTAGGTTCAACCAGTTTGATACTTTGCAAATAATCCTCACTGACTATGAAATGTAAATGGTCTCCAGTAGAGTCCACGCTGCAGCTGAGGTTTCCTTCACCGAGGTCAAAGGGGTATCTGCCTCTTCCAGCAATGCAACGGGGCTACAGAACATAAAATAATTGGTAAGAGAGGTGACTAAGAACCCAACGGTCACCCTGGCTGAGCTCCAAAGACCTGTGTGCAGATGAGAGAAACTTCCAGAAGGTCGACCATCACTGCAGCCTCCACCAATCTGGGATTTATGGTAGAGCGGCCAGAAAAAGCGAAAGTATCTGAAGACTTTCCAGACCCTCGGTATATATGCAGAAAGAAATAACAATGGCTTTCCTGATGAGCATTCTTGCTCCTTTATGGCCCTCTGCGCAATGATAATTCTTGCTCTGTTACAGCTGACAACCGTTAGCAACAAATACTTGTTGAGTTCTGGTGCCTGATCTCACATCCCAGGAAATTCATCGTGTAATATGGTAAATTTGACATTTCGATTGTTATATTCAAAAAAGCATTTTATTGTGTTTTCTTTATTTAGCTCTCTGATATTTAAAGGACAACAAGAAGGACAAAACTCGCTTTATGAGGGAGCTGAAAAGAGTCAAGAAGTGACGCTACTAGCAGATAAGTGGAAGAACAAGATGAAATATCTAAGACGAATGGAATGAAATATGCGGGCGATAGAGGACTGAGAATGCTGGGAGTAATGCAATGTTAATGGGGCAAAAGACTAATCAGTTCTCAGAGGGTTTGTACCAGAACTACAAGTTACCTCCTAACCAGAAGATAAGTGTAGTCTGTTGGAGTTCTCACTGCTGAGACCCCCCGATCCTGAGAAGGAGGGTTCCCTTGCCCCTTCTCTTCCTCACTGCAGACTTACTGCACCCCTGCAGTGAGGAGTTGACTGAATAGAGCACTAGTCGTGTAAATACAATAATGCCCCATTCACTTTCAATGGGACTGCAGAGATACCTGAGTGGCAAGCGCTCGGGAATTTCCGTCAGCCCTATTGATATGAATGCTCAGCCAGTGCTCCATTCATTCTGATGTCACTACAGTAACAGGTAGAGGAGAGCATGGGACCCCTGTTCTCTAGATCAGAGATGAGATCCACACTAATTGGCATTTTATCCCCTATCCAGTGAATGGGAAGTGGAGGAGGGTGAGGACTCATGCTGCCTATAGAAGTCAAGGGAGAGGTTTGGGGTACAGAGTTTCACACAGATGCTGCACCAGCTAACTAGTGATTGATTTGCAGCTAGTGAAATCACATCTACACTGATCAGTACTGCTATATAATGTCCTCTATGATGCTGTCATGTGTGTGAGCTACAGAAAGTTTGGGAGCAGAATTTGCAGTTTTCTCTATGTGCAGTATATAAAAGACATCATAGCAGCTAGTATCCACCCACCAGTTCAGAGAGAGAGAGATGAGAATTGCAGATACAGTCTGCAGAAAAGAAAGCTTGTGATAAATATCAAATACAAGTCATATAATGGTCAGATATAGTGTTATTCCTCCTGTACAGAAACAACAGCTTATTCTGAAAAGTCACCTGAAAAATGCAGTTGGTCATGTCCCATACTACTGGTTTACATAAGGTAACATGCTTGCTTTGGATCCAAAGATGAAACTAGACTGGTAAGAGCTTTTATTGAGCTTTTCAGGCTGACTAATAATAATACAAATGACTTTAGCGAATAACGGAGGACTTCATAAACAAGTTAATCAGAACTGCCTGAAACAGACTGTTCCATCAAGTGGAGCACCAGCCCTGATAAGAGCGACCCCACTACAGGACAGAGACTGGGAAAAACCAGACTGCAACCAACAGGTGACTACTACACTAACCACTAACTTTAGAGACTAACTAAACCAAAAGTACAAAGCTGACTAAAACACCTGGACCCTAGAATAACCATGAACTATACTACAGGCAACTCATGTAGCCAGTACACAGACAGTATAATCACTGCCCTTAGGACCAAGGGGCTGGTTTACATATCTTACAATTAATAGGCTGACTGGGTTAAAAGACCACCCAGCCTATCAGCGCTGGCACCAGAAGGTGATGTTACCCCCTGAATGATAGCTCGGCACATCACATAGTCCAAGGTGCCATGCTGACGTCACCCTAGACTCAGTAGAGTACCCGGACGTCTGTGGCACAGGTTCTGTTCAGGCCCTCCGGTGCAGATCGGCACAAAATCCCTGCACTAAATTGTCCAATAAGATGGCAGGTGGCTCAGTGGAAATCTTACAAAACACAATATACAGCGTGCTTTTTTTTTCTAGTCCATGTTTCCCTATGGAACCTTCCTTTTTCTTGCATTGCATGAAAATGTGTGCGATGCGGGGCGATGCAACTTTTACAGTAGTAAATCCTACTGTAAAAGCCCTTAAATAAGCCCTGGCTGCAGTAAAAAAAAAAAAAAAAATAATAATGCATCACCTAAGAAGCGCTGTCATCTCCGGAGCAGGTCTCTTCTTCACGTCCGGCACTTGTCTTCTGTCTTCTGCCAGCCCTTCCTGGATTGGAGGTTCAAAATCCCCGCCTCCAGGAAGAGCTGGCTGTGATTCGTAGCCAATCAGAGACAGTGCTTGATGAACCAATCACAGCAATTTAATGGCTTGCAAAACACTGAAGACGAATGCCAGGCATGAAGAAGAGACCCGTGCCGGAGCCAGAAAGCGCTTTTTAGGTGATGTTTTTATTTTTACTGAGGCTGGGGCTTATTTTCATGGTATGGCTTCTATTTCAAGCCCCTGCCCTCCCCACCCCCCATCCTGACGAAAATCCTTGCAGGTGGTGCTATAAAGTCGCATGAGTTTGTAGCACCATATGCGACTTTGTTGCGTGACAGAATCGCGTTATCACCACAAGAAAATGCAGTGATATCACATGGACCACTGATGCGATACCGCTTTAATTTTCTCGCGCCACTATCATGTCGGCTGTGTGGATGCGTCCTAAGTGTTGCTACAATGTATCAGTGTAGGTAAAATACGGGCAGTTTAGCTCACACTAATGAATACGCATGCTGTATATCTACAAAGTTTTTGTCTACTTCATGAGATTCTCTAGTCCCTTTGTTTAGGCCCATTTAGACACACCGATTATCGCTCAAAAGCCGCCTTTTAACCGATAATCATTGCATCTAAACGCGCGGCCATCGTGCACGGTTTGTTCATTGCTCATTTCTAGTTAGCTAGAAATTATCAATGAGCCTTATCAGCGCCACCCACTGATATCTTAGCAGGCAGCGCTGATAGCATTCTTTCAGCTGGTATCCCGCTGGCAGTTCTCAGCAGGACACCAGCTGAAAGCACTGAGAACAATGCAGCTGTTTGCATATTCAAAACCGCTGCTTTATTATCAGAGCTATCGTGGCGGTATCTCGCTCTTCCTGCATTAACTTTTAAGTAGCTAATTAGCTACTTAGAGTTATGCAAAGATGATCACTTAAAACTCTCACTGTCGTTTCAGCAATTTTTGAGCGATCATCGCTCTGTGTAAATGGGCCTTCATACATCATGAAGACCATGGCCCAGCTCTCCGATCTGATATCCGCCTTACGTCCCTTCCTACAGTTGGCCAGGCATTTAGCCAGCGGTCAGCAGAATGTTTGTTCAGTCCTTACGCTATTCCTGCAGACTCCCCATATACTTGCATGTTTGACTTTGCCGAACATGCGTGTGTTAATAATGGGGGGAGGGGAGTAATCTGCTATCATACACGTCTGGCAGCAGCTTATCTCCTCTCAGAATAAAAGGATCGAGCCTGTTAAAATCCAGCAGCCAAATCCTTCTTTTCCCAACATCTTCAACCAGGGTCAGAGTAAGCTAGTGACGTAGCTATAAAGGTTGCAGGGGTCGCACTTGTGTCCTGAGCCCCTAAGCCTGGGGGCCCAAGTTTCCCTTGAAGCTCCAACCAGGAAGATTACAGGTTGCCTCATTGCTCATGCTACACAGACTGCCGCCCCCCCCCCCCCCTCCTCTCCGGAGCGCATGTACTCTCCTGCTCTCAGTACAGTGCATGTGAGCTGGACACGTGGGGGCGTAGGGAGCGGTGCTATGCTCCCAACTATACTGTGACAGTCTGCAGCAAAGTGAGTAATGCAGCAACCAGTAAGGAGCATGGATGGGGGGTACAGAAGAGAGGCCACAGTATGCTTAGGGGTGCAGAACGGGGTCCAAAATCGGCATAGGGGGTACAGAACAGATATCAAGCTGAGCATGGGGGATTGCAGAAGGGCGTTCACACTCAGCATGAAGGAGGGCACAGAAGATTGACCACATTGGGTATGGAGGGGTACAGAAGGGGGTTCACACTCAGCATGAGGATGCAGAAAGAATGAAGAGGATATAGAAGGCGAATTAGTTCTTGTGGTGGGTACTAGAGAATAAATATAAGGGTACGTTCACATGCAGCGGATTTTGGTGGGGGTTTTCCACAATTCGGCTACATGTGAGCGTACCCTTACTGTATTGCATCACTATGACTTTGCAGAGTACAACGGGGGACACTACCATAGTACAGTTTGGGATACAGATCAAGCATTGTTATTATGGGAAGGCACTGAGAGGGGCATCGAGGGTAGCGACAGAATGAGGAAACTGCAGAGACAGGAAGGAAAGTTAACAACACTAATCAGAAGTGACATTATCTGTGATCACTGGAGGTAACTGCACTGTAATCACTATCACTGCGTAGAACTGGTATCAGACTATGATATGGTGACTGCATTACTTAGAGCGATACTAAAGTAGAGCCGCTGCATCTGTCTATAAAATGTGTGTGTATAATCTGCATTTGGAGGGAAAAAGGGGTTAAAGTAAACCGCTAGCATCATCCCGGGTGCTAGTGCTGCAACGGGTCCTTAAAAAGCCCAGGGATCCAGCATAAAGTTCATTGCAGAGTTGTTTCAGGAGCCATGAGGTTGTGAAGGGGGGGGGGGGGGGGGGAGAGCATACATAACTAGCATGTGCTCTACGATAACTACAAGCTGCGCTGCGAAATTCATTTTAAGCCCCACCACACTTGTACTTCTGAAGCCAACGGACACTTAAAGGGGTATTCCCATCTCAGCCCATCATGGTGGAGATGAGAACAGCACTCTGTATTCTGGTAGTTGGGAGTAAGGAAACAGCAGAGAGGGCTGCGCTTTGGTATTTCCATGACCACTGTAGAAGAGAATGGGAGTTGCCAAAAAAGCTTAGCTTGCAACGCTGTTACTGTAACTGCCATTCACTTCTATAAGAGTTACAGAAACAGTATAAGACAGCCTAGTTGACTGTTTCCCTGACTGTCAGCCACCACATAAGATTGATATCAGAGTGGCCTGGAACTTTTTTTGAGATAGGTGAGGGTCTCAAATTTGGACCTGCATCTATCAGAGTTTTTTGGCTTATCCTGTGGATGTGTCATAAATATCCAAGATGGTAATATCTCTTTAAAAGGTTGTCTGATGGTACTTATTTTTTTACCTACAAGCCGGCACAGGTGTAAAATAGTAAATGGAGCTATACTTTACCTGTTCCCACTGTCCTCTCCTGCTTCTACATACTTCCAAGTAGTTTAACAAGTACCGTCTAGGCTCAGCACGGCTGCAGCCAATCACTGCTGAGGCCAGTTATTGACTAGATAGAAGGTGACCATGTTACCCGAAAGTATGCAGAGGGCAGCGGGGACCAGAGCGGCTGGGAAGTAGAGCAGCGGGGCGCAGAAGAGGGGAGTATAGCTCAGCTTTGTATCTTACTGCTGTGCCAGACAAATAAGTAGCGCTGGGTGACTCGTTTGAAGGCTGTTGGACCCTCTTGGGGAGCGCATGCCAAACCTCAGAAATAAATCATGTACTCTTCAGTTTCTAACCCTATTAATATTAGACTTGACTCGGGGTAAAGGGCACTAAACTATAAGATTTATTTCTGTCTTTATGCGGGGACGCAGCTCTAACGAGATGCCATATGGTCCGCACCGCACAGCATGATATAGCTGAGACTCCCCAAGCGAAATCTGTTGACAGATATATTGATGATTAAAAAACACACAAAGCCTTGTGCCAAACATATCTCATCTGCTCCATGGTAGGAAATGATGCACTTCATCCTCCCAAGCACATCACGCGTCTATTCAGTCGACTACAGAGAAAATACAACATACATGAAGAAATAATGATCTCGTGGCCAATAAATGAGAGTCCTTCATGTTAGCGAGAAAGGTTCCTCTAAGCAAGAAGACCATGAATGTAGCCATAGGGAGTGGAGAGGCAGCAGACAGCCCCCGGTGCCCGAAAGGGCCCAATGGATCTGCTCTCACATGAAGACAGCGGTATTATAGGAGACACGCGGTACAGAATGGGTAGGGCCCGTTACAAAGTGGACATCGAGGGCCCAGGGGTTTCATGTTACACCCCAGAAAATGACTTACGCTCCTATTAGACAATCCAATTCTCGTTTGGACGAGTGAGTGGCGTCATCGTTAGCTCATTCACTCTCATTCAGCCTGTTTAGACAGGCAAACATATCGTCGGCTCGGTCAAACACGCATCATTCAATCTTTAACCCTTTCCAATCCACTGGCTGACGTCTTCCTACATTATGATTGAAGCTTGCACAGCTCCAATGTTAGAAGACGTCCGACAGGGTATTCTTACCATCTATTCCCAGCCCCTCCGCTGTTGCAGTCTCTCTGGTCCACACACACTGGCTTTAGCCAGCAGATGGCATAACAGCAAAATGAGAAAGCCTTTTAGGAAGCCCTGAATTCAAAATTGGATTGGAAATGGTTAACATTCACTCTATAGGCGAATGTGAAAGACTGAATGAGCGCTGTTTAAGCCGAACACTAAGTCATCGCGCCAACAATGATTTTTATGCCTACATAAAATGAACAACGAGCGAACAATTCTCGTTCATCGTTCAGTCATTGGCTCACGTTTAGACTGAACGATTATCATTCACTTTCGCTCATTTGAATGATTTTTTGAACGATGATCGTTTTGTCTAAAAGCGCCTTATTAATGTCCGAAGACGCCTTAGACATTTTACATACCATAAGGTAATTAGTGCCCCAACCACTTACAAATGAAGCTTAAAAGGGGTTTTACCCCCAAATAATACTGATCTCCTTTTCATAGGATAGAGAATAAGTATTTGATTGAGTGGGTCCAACCATGGGACCCCTATCAGCCAGAAGTCCAAGGTCCTCCTTCCCCTATGTCAATGAAGCGGTGGATGAGCATGCCTGCTGTTGCCCCATTCAACTTTATGGGACTGCACTGCCCAATGCGCGGCGGCATGCCAGCCGGCACATCCGCAGCGCATAAAGAAGATGTCGGACGTGTAAGCTGGGGGTCTCCGCCGGGGCATAAGGTCTGATTCCGCTGCGATATCTCGTAGTCAGAATCCGACCCAGCCATCTGCATTCGGCCTAATACAAATGAATAAGTGAATAGTAATGAATAAGCAATTGCGCTTCACTGTAAACTTCCCTCACACTGGCTGCGGCTAACGACATCCTAGTTTGTTAATAAATACAATATGTGTTGATAACAATGTTCGGAAAATCATTTTGAAGGTACTGTGCAGCGATCAGCTCTGCTGCACCCAAAGCACAGACAAGTAACGTAACAGAAAGTTCTTTCAAAGGCTAACAGTTTTTTACAATATGCTTTTGTAATGTCCCTTTCATAAATACAGTCCATAAACCAGGACTCAATGTATGTAATGTTAATCCTAACTCGTATAATAGACCTGCTAGTTAATGAATTGTATTTCTGTGTTGAGGTCAGCCTCACTTACAATTCCCGGGTTTGTCTTGGGTCAGGAGAACAACTTCACTGCAGCTTCCATTGCTCAAAGGGCTGGACAGCTCAGCAGGTAGAGCCACCGCCTGGAGCACACGAGCTCCTGGGTTTGAGTCCTGACAGTCTTTTTGCTCTATACATCAGCATAGTACAGGCTATCGCACCTTCCTCACACCAGGATCCAGTAGCGACCCTCCTCATTCACTCCTTGCCTCCTGTGCTCTACCTGCAGCTCAGAAGAAATACCTTTTTATAGCACAGATATCAGCCAACCAGTCTTTTGTTAGGGAGCATGCTCGACACCACCGTGCCAGAATCTGGCACACATGACAAGTTGGCATAACGTTTTGTGCATTTGGCTGTCCATTGTCATAGCGACCCTTTTTAACCCTCCGGGGGAGTCCCTTGCAGATGTTTCATATGTATGAGAATACGGGATGTCCTCAGGATATCGACAGGACAGATCCTCAGGGAGGCTTTGGGGTGGTCAGACCCTGATATATCCCATAGCCTTAAATAGTTAATTAATGCTGCTACTATTACTACTAAAAGACTCCCTTGTGTTATGGCGCGAAGATAGGACTTCCCCGTTTCTTACGATCTTCCATCTCATTCAGTTATAATCTTGGATAATCATTGCTTTCATGTAAGGGAGATAAACGTCGTTAAAGCTTCTTCCTTCCTCATTGCCTCCCTAATGGATGAATAAGGAGAACAGTTACTTTAAAATGGCTGACCTTGCAGTGTGATTACACCGACGATCACTATTCGCCTCCCCATAGCGGCTCCCCGGCTGACTTTGGGGATATTTACAGCCTAAGCTCATTTGCAAACATGTCCCTTACCCTGAAAATCTAATTAAATAACTGGAACCCCCTGTTGATCTTGACAGAAGAAATCAATCATGGTAGAAAGGTAAGTGTCTGCGCGGCGTTCTAATAACTCTGTAGACGGAGCGTCCTATTGTTCCCATCTGAACGTGTCAGCAACAAAGCAAAGAACAAAACCAAACACAGTCTACCAAGAGTGACACGGCCTCATCAATTCCTTCCACGTTCACCTTTTCCAACAGGTGCTGCATTCTGATGACCTTGCCTCGGCGAAATAACATGGCGGTCTAAACTGCAAAGAGCTTGTATTTCATTGGACGGTAGATGCTATCCTAAACCGATGTTTAATATGTAAAGCCTTCAGAGGGCTGCAGGTACTGCAATGGCACAGAGACCATCACTCTCAGGAGATGGGGAAGTTTCTACTCAGACATTGCTTTACTTCAAAGGAGGCACAACACTTGTTGGTTGCAGTTCCTATGTGAAGCTTCAGTGTTGCACACTCCTAATGCTGCACCAGACGATATGATGGCGTTGCAAGATGTCAGCCATCCTTCCGTTGCACTAACTTCACAGCTCTGTGGTGTTAAGCCTGAGAGCCCTCCTTGGTACGACATCAGTGTGTGCCTTATGCACATGAGAGGGGTGCCCTGCACCCTCTGTAGTGGCCCAGAGTTAACAGGGTCCCTCCATAAGTATGAATGTGTTTGTCTCGTGCCTATGTATTGTCAGTGTCTTCTACGTTTATGAATTTGATGTGTATTGCACCTCTGCAGCACTGAATGGGTTACTGTCTGGGTTATGTCTCGAAAATGTATCTTGTTGTGTGTCAGATAACCTTGTTCCATATATGTGTTTGTAAGGTGAGTGGAAGTTAGTCTTCTTGCAGGAGTCCAAGAGAGACTGAGTCTAAGCCTGAACCTGAGTCAATGCCAGGTAGGCTGAGAGAGCCTAGGAGTGGAAGCAAGGAACGTCTCTTGTGTGGAGCTCCAGGATGGAAGAGGCTGAGCGATTGCCTTGTGTGCGCCCTGGGCCCATTTCACCCAGGCCTTCCTGCCATTGACCTGGAGGACTGAGAGAGTGAGAGGAGCCGCTATGCAGTGCTGAGTGCCCTTCCCTAAACGTGAGTGTTGACCGGTAGAAAGCTGGAGAAAGTGAAGGAGAGCATCCGGGAACAGAACCCCACAGATAACTTGGACTATGGACTTGTCTGTCATCCTGTGATTCCTCCCTGTCACACCACAAATTTGTTTGCACCAGTGTCCTGATGGCTTGTATAAATTGTTTTGACTGTTGATCATTGGCACAAGTAAACGCGACTAACCAACCATTCCCGGTTCTGCTCTAAAACGTTATCCCTGTGTGGACTCTTTATTAACAGCGTCTAGAATTACCCCAGAGGACAGAATGGTGGCGTCACGAGTGACAAAAGATATATGCAAAAAAATTAGGATAGCGCTGCCTGAGTGTACTGAGAAAAGTATAGATAGATATAGGTGCATAAATTATATCTCACTCACCCGGTGCCTAGTGAGGATCCTGTTTATTAGGGTCCTCACTAACACTCCTTATCCAGGTTCTCTCATAAATATGTACTCCTGCGCCTTTAATTCCCTGATGTCCTGCTGGGCCAGTCAGCTGGGGAGCTGCGGTCCTCCTCCGTCTCTCTCACAGAGAGCCGCTCAGTTCAAGTATATGCAAGTAACAACAAAATAGGTCCGCGCTCCGGGAATATGGCACTTCAATACTTTAATCTCCACAACGCGTTTCATCCCTCTACAGGGACTTTATCAAGTGTGGCAATGTATTACATACACAACATTTATAGTAAAATTTACATACCTCCATTACATGCGGTCCGCTCCGTCCTCCATCCCCCTCAGCGTCCAGCGGCGCCACGCCTCCTCCGCAAGTGTCAGCTGACTAAATCACGTGGGGCCGTGACGTCACCTCGTCCGGCGCTGCTTCTTGTGTGAAAGCGGGAATGTGGACGGGCTCGCTCGCACTCCTGGATATATTAATCATGAGGATGTTACTGGCCAACACCTCCAATATTTCTTAATAAAACCTATATAATACCAAACATTGTATTGCATAGTTTAAATAATAACAATACAATGTTTGGTATTATATAGGTTTTATTAAGAAATATTGGAGGTGTTGGCCAGTAACATCCTCATGATTAATATATCCAGGAGTGCGAGCGAGCCCGTCCACATTCCCGCTTTCACACAAGAAGCAGCGCCGGACGAGGTGACGTCACGGCCCCACGTGATTTAGTCAGCTGACACTTGCGGAGGAGGCGTGGCGCCGCTGGACGCTGAGGGGGATGGAGGACGGAGCGGACCGCATGTAATGGAGGTATGTAAATTTTACTATAAATGTTGTGTATGTAATACATTGCCACACTTGATAAAGTCCCTGTAGAGGGATGAAACGCGTTGTGGAGATTAAAGTATTGAAGTGCCATATTCCCGGAGCGCGGACCTATTTTGTTGTTACTTGCATATACGAGTGACAAAAGGACCTTTAAAGTAAACCGCTACTTGGGTTACTCCGTGAAACTCCCCCAGCAGTAACTTGGACGGCTCCCCTACTACCCCCAGGGGAGGAGATGGTAGAGCCCCATGACAAGGCCATATCTACCCCGCTATCTCTTTGGCAGTGGGCCCGCTCATCAGATACTGCACCTCCATTACAATATAAGTGGTTTAGCGCTCAGAATTTGCGGAACGATGGCTGTATGGTGCAGGTACCAGACAGTACCATTTTGTTGAAGCCTAGTATAGGCTGTGTGTAGAGAAGGACTTTTCAGTACGTCCCATCCACAGAGGATAATTGCATGATGGAGCCCTCCCACAGTGCCAGGTCCTGCAAGTTCACTAGCAGGTCAGCCCCTCCACAGAAGTTAATGCAGGCCTAAGCCCTACCCCACAAGTCACTAGCAAATCTGTGGGGATGATATAAAAAGGACAGTTCTGTGTTATAGGAACAGAAAGGGGCTGCGGAGAGGAGATAAGAGCATTGTGTGCTCCACCGTGCCCAGCAGAGGCCTAGCAGACATAGGAGAGAACATGAGAGCAGCATGTGCTCCGCAGCACCCAGCAGAGGCCTAGCAGACATAAGAGAGAACATGAGAGCAGCATGTGCTTCCCAGCACCCAGCAGAGGCCTAGCAGACATAATAGAGGACTTGGTAGCAGCATGTGCTCCACAGCACCCAGTAGAAGCCTAGCAATCATGAAAGGAGATGAGAGCAGCGTGTGCTCTGCAGCACCCAGTAGAGGCCTAGCAAACATAAGAGAGAACATGAGAGCAGTGTGTTCTGCAACACCCAGCAGAGGCCTAGCAGACATAAGAGAGGACATGAGAGCAGTGTGTGCTTCACAGCACCCAGCAGACGCCTAGCAGACATAAGAGAGGACATGAGAGCAGTGTGTGCTCCATAGCACGCAGCAGAGGCCTAGCAGACATAAGAGAGGACATGAGAGCAGCATGTATTCCGCAGCACCCAGTAGAGGTCTAGCAGACATAAGAGAAGACATGAGAGCAGTGTGTACTCCACAGCACCCAGCAAACATAAGAGAGGACATGAGAGCAGCATGTGCTCCGCAGCACCCAGCAAAAGCCTAGCAGACATAAGAGAGAGCATGAGAGCAGCATGTGCTCCTCAGCACCCAATAGAGGTCTAGCAGACATAAGAGAGGACATGAGAGCAGTGTGTGCTCCACAGCACCCAGCAGAGGCCTAGCAAACATAAGAGAGAACATGAGAGCAGTGTGTACTCCACAGCACCCAGCAGAGGCCTAGCAGACATAAGAGAGGACATGAGAGCAGTGTGTACTCCACAGCACCCAGCAGAGGCCTAGCAGACATAGAGGCCTGAGATTACTTGGCCATTCAAGAACTGTGACCAGAGCGCTGAGAAAGCAGCACAGTAATAAGAGGTGACAAAAGGGTCCGGGCGATGGAGGTTGAAGCTGGGGAACCAAAAAAGACACAGACCGCATGGAAGGAGAGGGAGACTCCCTTCACGCAAGGACTTGGTCCCAAAATAGGTCATGGCAAAATGTATCTGGAACATCGAAAGCTGCCAGATATGTGAGGCCGGGTACAGTGCCTTAGTGCGCGCGCACTTGACGGATTTTATGGATTGTGATGGATGAACCTGACTAGTTATTAGATGCTGATATGTACATTGGTAATGTGGAGGTTAACATGATGTTTTAGTTATGCGGCGGTTAATGCTGTGTATGTACCGGTATTGCCAAGCATTTCATTGAGGCGCCAGGCGTACCTGGCGCACCCACAAGCTTAAACCGGGACATCTGGTCACCTTAAGATAACAATAGCCTAAAGATGTTATCACAAAATGGACTTTTAGCCCCTATCCATAGTCTAGATGATCAGTGGGGATATCACTACTGAGACCCTCATCGATCTCGATAACAGAGGTCCCGTGTCCACCTCCCCTCCTCACTGCAGGCGCACTGCACCCCATGGCGTGAGAAGTAGATTGAATGGAGCGATGGTGAATCATGCACGGTGCATCTGCATTCATCTTCGGGGATCTGCCGGAGATAGCAGAGCGCTTGTACTCCAATATTTCCATCAGCGCCATTGAAATGAATGGAAATGCACTGTGCATGCTCAACCACTCCATTAAATGTGCGCGTCGTTGCGGGACCATTTTCAGGATCAGAGAGGGTCTCAGTAGTGATGCACCAATCAGACCTTTATCACCTATCCTATGGATAGTCAATATTGGGATTACTCCTTTAGGGTAAAATGAATTGCTAATGAAATTAAACTGTGCTACATCTGTAGTGCAGTAACCGAATCGCTTCCTCATCACTTGGACTTTGTAGGTGAAGGGAATCCCTCCTGATCAATTAGTAATACACGAACCAGGGGTCTGAGAACCTAACATCGAGCTGCTGTCCCTACTCTTCCTGTTGGTTGCCATTGGTGCTTCCCACGCTCACCCAATCTGTTAACAACTGTCCTGGCGGGAAAAGCTCCGCCTACTATATATTGGCCTTTAGCTCCCCCCTTCAGATGTCACTGAGCATGTGCCCTGGGATGTGAGGCATTGGTGGTATTAACGTCGGCAGTGGCCCCGCTGACCACCTCACTAACGGCAGCAGCCGACAGAATTAAATATGGGCAAAAGTAAGTAAAAAGGAAAAAATAAAATAAAATGGGGGATGTAGCCCACTGCCCAGGAGGGGGGTGTAGCACGCTGTGCAGATGGTAAGGGGTGAGTAATAGTAAAACAAGATAATTTATTTTCTTCAATTATTAGTATAAATTTCATACAATGGGTATCATTCTTTGCTAAGGTAAATTATGACAAGTAAGCACAGGAACCGCTTCTGTACGCATTACTTTACCCTGCTGCTTTACTCTCTGGCTTTTGACTATACAGATCTTCTTGTCTTCACCTATCTATCAATTCTTTCTCTGTGCATTCTTTCCTCATAAACTATTTTTCCTGGTCTTTTTCCTCTCTTAACCCCTTGAGTGGCAGGTTTCCTACCACCCTGTCAGACCCACCAGGGCAGGTTTTTTAAAATGGTCTAATCATCGAATTTCAACTAATTTTGCAGTTGCGTCTCAAGAGCCATAACTTTTTCATTTTTCCATTGACATGGCCATATGAGGGCTTGTTTTTTGCGGGACAAGTTGTGATTTTTTAAACAGGGGGGAGGAAAAAAAGAAATGGGGAAAAAAGAAAAAAAGGGGCCATGTCATTAAGGGGTTAAATAATGCATTAACTTCCTTCTCTGGGTCATTACGACGCATGGATACCACATGTGTGATTGTATTTTTGATTTTTTTTACAAAGTAAAGGGAGACAAGTGTTTTTATAATTTTTTAACTTTTTTTTTTTTTTTAATTTTTTTTTGTCCCTTTAGGGGACTTCCACAGGGACCCATCAGGACCCCTGATCACATTCGGGGGGTCCGATGGTGACAGCAGCCCTTTACATGCTGCAGTGACAGCCCTTTACATGCTGCAGTCACATAGACTGCAGCATGTAAAGGGTTAACACAGCAGAGATCGGAGGTTTTCTCTGATCTCTGCTGTAAGAGCTGGTACCTAGCTGTCCTCTGACAGCTAACAACCAGCTCTCCCTGCCACAGAGACCATCGGCTTGCTTCTGACAAGCCGATGGTCTCTATGGCAACCTGTAAACAAAGCAGGAGGTTGCCGACATATCGGCAATATCTTCTGCTGGTTTTTCAAAGCCCTTGCTTTGTTCTCTGTGGGTCTGTGCAGGCAGAGCACACTGTCACAGCTTGTGGCATTGTGCTCTGCAGCTCCCATAGTGATGCATAGCCCCGAAATCTTCCGGGCAATGTCGCTATGAGCAGTGGAGCTCGTCCCGGAAATTTTCCGGGCGTGCCACTCAAGGTGTTAAAGGGGTTGTCTCACGAAAGCAAGTGGGGTTCAGCACTTCTGTATGGCCATATTAATGCACTTTGTAACATACATCGTACATTAAATATGAGCCATACAGAAGTTATTCACTTACCTTCCCTGCGCTGGCGTCCCCGTCTCCATGGCTCCGTCTAATTTCAGCGTCTAATCGTCCGATTAGATGCGCTTGCGCAGAAGGGTCTTCTCCCTTCTGGACGGTTCGGGCACGAGCGAGCGGCGTTCTGGCTCCGCCCCTTCTACGCGTCATCGTGTAGCTCCGCCCTGTCACTTGTGCCGATTCCAGCCAATCAGGAGGCTGGAATCGGCAATGGAATGCACAGAGCCCATGGTGCACCATGGGAGAAAACCGCAGTGCATCCCTGGGAAAGGACCGGCGGCCATCTTGGGAGAAGACTTTTATAAGTTCATCTTTCATCACATCGGTGAGTAGCAAGCGGTTTAAAAACCACTTTAAAATGCTATTTTATGCGGGGGGGGGGGGGTGACAGGGGGAATGGGCTAATTTAAAATTTTGATGTTTTGCCTCGGGACAACCCCTTTAAATACAATCCTTCTTTTTGGTACTCGCACCTCCTTCTCACCGCACTGTATTCCTCTCTGTCCGGCTCTGGTCTTTGATTCCTCTCTCTTCAATGGCTAAACTCCAACTGCCCTTTTGCTCTGACAGGAATTAACTGACCAACCAGTGCAGAGAGCTGCTCCACCAATCACAGCCTCTCTCACCCCTAACTGTCTTGCCATCCAATCCCTACCCTGTTGCTGAGTGGTACCCCGGCCAATTGGAAACAAGAAACGTGACAGCGAATGATGGGCAGAGCCGGTTGTCAGGCAGATTATACAGGTGGCAACAGACATGAAATCAATGTTTTAAAGACATATATATATTTAAACAACACTGACCACATGAATCTTTTGTAGTGCCCAACTCTGGGCCACTACACCACCTCTAGTAAGCGTTAGCTCCAACTAGTATTTGAACATTGGCCTAACATTGCACGTTTATTTCCTTAGTTGCCATACTAGGTGACATATATAGACTACCAGTCCATCATCTTGACACAGCCAACGTTATATATATATATATATATATATATATATACACACACACACACATATACATAACCTAAAGCATATTAATCTTAGAGAACATGAACACTGGCCATAATGAAGCCTTCCCTGTCGGTTTTGGTAATATGGCAGTCTTTGCAGGCCAACTATCAGCCAAAAAAGTTCTCAAATGGGCACTTTTAACCAATAGTCATCCCTTATAAAAGCAGGATCTGACTTGGTACTGAGAGGTAATCACTTTTTAGTCGCTTTGTTTCAGCTTAGTGAAACTAAGCGACTAATGAGCGACTTCTTGCTCAGTGTAAACAGGCAGTCGATCATCTCTGAATGACTGCTTGTTCATTGTAAATGCAGATGGGCAGTCGGAAGAGATCTCCATGTGCTACACCTCCATTAACTCAACAGCTATTGTTCTTATGTGAAAGCACAGGAGTAATAAGTCTTGGGACAACTGCCAGGCGCTTATGTGCCTCACAGTCATTCTGTGTAAAGCCACATATAGAGCCCTCTTATTGATTCTCAGGATTAGTGTTTCAGATAGGGTTTGTCCTATGGGTATCTTTAGGGATGTTTAGGGACAGTGGTATCTGGTGTTAGGGTCAGGAATAGAATTTGGGAAGAATTAGGGAAAGCTAGAGTTAGGGTCAATTATTGTCAGTTTGTTATTATCTGTTTTACAAAAGTTAACATATTAAAGTCCAATCTGCTACCTCCTTATTTTCCAGGGACTTATTTACCCCCTC
This sequence comes from Eleutherodactylus coqui, assembly GCF_035609145.1. Taxonomy (NCBI): domain Eukaryota; kingdom Metazoa; phylum Chordata; class Amphibia; order Anura; family Eleutherodactylidae; genus Eleutherodactylus; species Eleutherodactylus coqui. The sequence continues at coordinate 130,882,739 of NC_089848.1, read as the reverse complement.
ACAAATACTTAACATTTTTTTAATGTAGTTATTTTGTACTTTTAGAAATTGGAAAAGAACCTAAAGCAGTTAGGAGGGGCCAGTAGATTGCCAGAGGTCTCAAACTGATTTAATAATTTACTTAATTGGCAATTCATTATTTTGTATTCCAAGCGCTCCTCAGATCTCATTCTTTATAATGATACACACATAGCTGGACAAATGCATTGGAGCAGAACACTGCTCAGTGATCCAGAGGTTGGACAATCAGGCCATATTACCCAATGAGGCTCCAATGCATATGTACTATTTTGCTTGATTAAATTATTTCAAGGGGTTATCTGGGGACCAAAAAATTTTCAAAGTTGCTCAGAGTGCTGATAAAGTATAAAAGAAGACATACTTACCTGCTGCACCTGCTTGAACAATCTCAGACCCTCACTGGTCTGTACTTCTGTTTGTAGCAGTGATGATGAGACATGTGACAACTATAGTTTAAGTGAGACAATGATTGGCTGCAGACGGTCACATGTCCCTGGTGTCAGTGACATCATTGCTGGCTTTCTGAAGCTGCAACTGTGTTCTATAAAACTTTTCAGCCGTCATCTCATTATCATCACAGGCAGGATTACACTGAGAGGTGACACCTATATATAGATAACACAGGACCACCATTCACAATAGTCACAGCTCACCTCCTCCCCTCCCTGCACAGACAGGATTACACTGAGAGGTGACACCTATATATAGATAACACAGGCTCCACCATTCACAATATGTGATGTCACAGCTCACTAAGCCTAATAATAGTCTGACACTTCGTGTTCTATAAAACTCCTAAGATGTCATCTCACTATCATCACAGGCAGGATTGCACTGAGAGGAGACACCTATATATAGATAACACAGGATCCACCAATCACAATAGTCACAGCTCAACTCCTCCCCTCCCTGTACAGGCAGGATTACACTGAGAGGAGACACCTATATATAGATAACACAGGATCCACCATTCATAATAGTTACAGCTCACCTCCTCCCCTCCCTGTACAGGCAGGATTGCACTGAGAGGAGACACCTATATATAGATAACACAGGATCCACCATTCATAATAGTTACAGCTCACCTCCTCCCCTCCCTGTACAGGCAGGATTACACTGAGAGGTGACACCTATATATAGATAACACAGGATCCACCATTCACAATAGTCACAGATCACCTCCTCCCCTCCCTGTACAGACAGGATTACACTGAGAGGTGACACCTATATATGGATAACCCAGGGTCCACCATTCACAATAGTCACAGCTCACCTCCTCCCCTCCCTGTACAGACAGGATTACACTGAGAGGTGACACCTATATATGGATAACCCAGGGTCCACCATTCACACGGGTGTATGATTCGTCCGCATTACACAGGTATGTTTTCTGTGTGTATTATGGACAGCATAAACCCCATTGATTCCCACTGGGTGATTCAGACATGGATTTCTTATTTTGGTCCTTAATACGGACTGAAATTGTCCATTAAAGTCTGTAGGATCGTGTAAGAACACTGAAAACATGCAGCGGCGTGTCTCTTCACTGTGATTTTACACGTTGGCAGGCATCATTGGGGCCTTCTTCCATTGTGTTTGTGAATATGGAGAAACACGCGAACGGAATGTGAATAAATACAAGCAATGAAAGCGCCGCGTATTTCAAGGACCGAGCGTCCGCCCGTGCGATTGGCCCTCAGGAGGGAGGCCTTACTGAGCTGCCACAGGAGGGGACCGGTATATATCTTTGGATCAGGCGGACCGCTTGTCTACGTCTAATATGCCGCCACATTGTCACCCTGACGTTCCTGTAGCAAAATTTTCTGGCCAAACTTCCCATGATGTAAACAGCCGACCGCCTCCTAATGTTCATTGTGTAGCGGGGAGCGCCATTTATCAACAGCGGCTTTACTTTCCATCCAGCTGTTCGCCGTAGGAGCAAAAAAACGAAAAGAAAACATATCAGTTCTCCGGCCCACAGAAATACACTCATAGTCAGTAACAGTCCTCCTCTAGAAGAAGGAGTATATATATATACACACTCAGTGTCAGTAACATTGCCCTTCCAGATGGAGTATATATATATACACACACTCATAGTCAGTAACATTCCTCCTCTAGAAGAAGGAGTATATATATACACACTCAGTGTCAGTAACATTGCCCTTCCAGATGGAGTATATATATATACACATACACTCATTTTCTCAGTAACATCCCTCCTCTAGAAGTTAAGTCTTGGCCCAATATTGCGCTCATGAACATGCCATGTAGCCGCCTTTGCAAGGCGCGTTTTATGTCACAATCGCCGCCCATCACTTCCGTAGGGTTGTGACTTCCCGCTGCAGCTTTCCGCCATGTTGGAGGATCGACAAGTATTTCCTACTGATTGCAATGGTAAACCTCGCGCCGCACCCGCGTGCACACTGGGGGCGATACGTTTTCCTGTCCCATTGAAAACAATGGGTGTTGCGCTCCAAGGATTTTTTTCCTGCACCACAAGGTGACTCCATTTTCTCGGCCCAACAGGAGAACAACAATATAAGGGCTCATTCACATGTATTATGAGTGCGAAATACGCAGCCAATAAATCCCATTGATTTCAATAGCTTCGGTCACATGAGCGGATTTTGCGTGCAAAATAATACACAGCGCCTTCTATTTTTGTGCGTATCGCGCTCCAACATCGCGCATATTAAGCTACATTAGCTTCATTGCTCATTGACATCAATGGGAGTATGCTTGCATGTTTTGGCGCACTCAAATACACACGACACGTGTGCACAAAAACTACAGTAAAGCATGTAAAGGAAGCACAAAAACATAACGCCCTTCGCACAAATTCATAGCGCAAATGCACGCGTTTCTGTGCTTACGCCTATGTGAAGCCGGCCTAATATGATGCTCTGCACCATATGGCGGCGCATTGTGTTGAGGGCTCTGTAGTAGCTGGAGGGACCCCATGCACTCGGTTCAGACCTTCACCCTTGAGCTGCTACATATATGAAGCATGTAAATAAAATTAACCCCTCGGGCCACTTTCACACGGCCGAGAAAATCGTGTGAGATTTATGCATTTTGGGACGCACAAATCTTGCACACATATGAACCCAATTCTTTGGACATGAGCGATATTTTCCTGCTTTTCGGTGCAGAGAAAAAGTTGCGCCATGTCCTATCTGTGGGCAATATCTCGGAACGCCGTGCCCATTGTTTTCAATGGAGCCGGAAAAAACATCCCACGGCGTGCGCGTCCGACACAATGGCAAACACTTGCCGATCCTCTGACGCTGCTGAAAGAAGCGTCGCTGCTTTACTGAAGTGATGCAAAGCGCCTTTGACACAAAAGCGTCTCGCATCCGCGGAGAAATTGCACGCTTCCGAGCGCGATATCAGGCCGCGTTTCACAGTATCGGACTCGCCAGTGTGAATTTAGCCATAAGGATGAGGCTCTTTTTTGCTTTTCCTCTCCACTCTATTATTTACCCTTCGCTGTCGCCGTCTGACGGCTGCTGTTTTTGCGGGACGGGTGTATTTCTCACTTGTTTTATGTAATCCATATAATGCACTGAAAAACGTTAAAAAAAATTCTAAGTAGAGTGAAATGTAAAAAAAAAACACAATTCCGCCACTTAATTGTTTGTTCACTCCTGCAGTATGATGTAATACCATAGTATTACATTGTACCATGATCTGACAATCAGTCTGTCTGCAATGGCAGCACTGGGAGGCTTCCGGACGCCCCTAGCTGCTCTGGCAACAGAACGGAACCTCGTGATCTCAATGCGTGGGCCCATTCAGGAGCCCAAACTCCAATCGGGGCATTTGCAGGGTTAACAGATCGCGGCCGTTGTCAGCTGTCAAAGACATTGGCTTCTGATCCATACAAACCTCCATAACGGAAATGTATGTCCTGGAGCATTAAGGGGTTAAAAGGGTTGTCCAGTTGTAATTTAGTGATGGCCTATCATTAAGACAGGCCATCAGTAGTAGATTGGTGGGGGTCCACCACCTGGGATGCCCACTGATCAGCTGTTTGTCAGACCTGTGTGCTTGTCAACAGAGCTAATTTCAACAATAAGGAGACAGCTCCATTCCCACTGCAGTGGTGAGATTTGGTATTACAGGGAAAGTTCACATTCACTCCAATAAAAAAACAAACTGTAATACCAAGCGTGGCCACTACATTGGGAACGGAGCTGTCTCAGTACACAAGTGCAGCGGTCTGAGCCACAAACCTCTACGATGTACTACTGACTGTCTATCCTGCTGATTGGCCGTCAGTTGTTTACCAGCGGACAACTGCTTTAAGGTTATTCCTAATAATTCGCTATGATCATTGACTCATTTATCGCATCTACAGCCGGGGCGGTAAAGGAGGCGGATTGACGCACAGCTTCTGTGTTTATGTTAAATGTTCCTATTTAAGTTGCTTGCTTTATTGGTTTAAGCATTATTTGTTGTATTAAGTCTTGTGTAATGAGATAAAGATTTCCTATTCTCGGCGCCATTCAGCGGCGCGGCAGCTCGGTGACAGCTGGAACACGCTCGTACTCTTCTAATGAAATCAGAATTTCCTTGTGCACGCTGCATTACTTTCTCGGATGGAATAAAAAATGTACAGCTCCATGGAAACTCCAAATAAAGTAAAGGTCTTCTAAACGTGGAGCCGCCAAGAGCTCATAAATCAACTCGTGCAGAAAATCAGGCATCTCGAAATTTAGTCTCTCCGTGCTTGAAGCGACTGCAATATACAAGACGCGAGGGAATGTTCAGGCTCTTACAGTAAATGGTTAAAGATATAATTTCAATGATTCATCTTCTGTTATGGAGTAGGAGACGCACCGCAAAGGTGAGGGGGAAAAAATCACAGAAGCTTAACGTTCCCCACCGTGCAACGCCGAGCATCTTATTTCCAATGACCTTCAAGGACGGTTTGAGGTCAACACATCACTGGAAAGGAATAGGTGGGGATTTGCCAACCATCGCTTCTCCGTCATGGGCAAAAATCGATGGATAAACAGATCATATAACGCATTTATGTCTTACTTTACATTTTAGATATCGCAAATGGGGGAAAAATAATACACTCGTTGTCAAAAACAGCCCCTAGAAGAAATTGTCGTTCTGCTGCAAAACCCATCCTGCAGTTTCATCTCAGGCAGATCTGTAAATGATGAGCGTTGTGGTGGTTAGATGGACGGTTTTGTCACCGGAGGCCCTAAAAGTGGTTCCCCCCTTGGCCTATAAGAGGCCCTCAGAGACTCCTTGTGTGTAGTGACCTCTACTTCCACTTGTTGGCCACTAGATGCCTCTACGACGCAGAGAAGAGATTTTACCCCGTTACCAGAGTCTGAGAGGGGTGCATTATTGGGATGTGAGAAGCTGGATGGTCGTATCGATGAATTGTTTCCCACTGGCCGTTCTGACCAGACTGTTAGGAGGTGTTGGGACCAGTGGATGAGGGCACACAAAGTGACCGGGCTGAGGACCCCCTACAGACCACCAGTAGGGAGGAGCGTTTGACCAGACTGTTAGGAGGTGTTGGGACCAGTGGATGTGTGAGGGCACACAAGGTGACCTGGCTCAGGACGCCCCCGACAGACCACCAGTAGAGATGAGCGTCTGACCAGACTGTTAGGAGGTGTTGGGACCTGTGGATGTGTGAGGATAAATAAGGTGACCAGGCTCAGGACCCCAGACAGACCACCAGTAGAGAGGAGCATCTGACCAAACTGTTAAGAGGTGTTGGGACCAGTGGATGGGGGTACACAAGGCGACCAGGCTCAGAACCCCCTACAGACCACCAGTAGAGAGGAGCATCTGACCAGACTGTTAGGAGGTGTTGGGACCAGTGGATGTGTGAGAGCACACACCAGGTGACTGAGTTCAGAATGCCCTGACAGACCACCAGTAGAGAGGAGCATCTGACAAGCATGAGCACTCCAACTGTTGCGTTGTCTGCCATCCAGAGACAGGTGGCGCTATTGTTACACCCCTGTGTCTGTTGGAACCATTTCCAGGCACTTGGCTGAAGGATATTTGGCATCACGGCGCCCATGACATGCACAGCCTCTAACACCCACCGTCGCCCCTTTTTGCAGTGGTATCATGAACAACAAAACTGGACTCTATGGAGGGTAACCGGGTTGGCTCACAAAGAGAAAGCTTTATTCCATCCGACAACTTCTAGGAGAGGGATGTTATTGACAATGAGTGTAATTTAGATATGAACATATCCCGGAATACGGGCCAATAAATACATGGACTATGGCAGTCATAAACCACATTGGAGACTCTGGTCATACAGAGGTATCATCGTTAACACGAACACTTGATGCAGTGCGTTTGCCGCAATGAATGTTCATATGCACTTTGCATAGCGCAGCCACTGCTATTTTGCTTGAATGTCCAGCTGCGGCAGCAGAGCTGCATAACACTTTCACAACAGCATGTTACCGTGAGATGCATTAGTGCTGCTACATTGGTATTATTCAGCATGTTCAAGACCTTCCTGCAGGGAGCTTATACACAAGGGCGACCTTTCATAGCTACCTGAGACTGCTGCCTCAGGCGGCAGTCTGCAGGACCTCAGAGGGGCGGCGGGTTGCTGCCTGGCTGGTATTTATTTTTAAACAGCCACCCTGGTAAAAAAAATTGTTGCCGCCTGCAAGCCGGACGGGCAACAACCTGAAAAGCATTTCACTCACTTGCTCTGTAGTTCCGATCCGCTGGCCGCTTCTATAATCAGAGCGTGACCCTTAACTGCTCCCTGGTGTCTGCATTCCTGCACGCAGATGCTGGTGTGTACACAGCGCAGATGCTGGGCGGAGGGGTCAGGGGTTACACTCTGATTACAGCAGCGGCTACTGGACCAGAACTTTACGTAAGTCAGTTAAAAGCTCGTGGGTTGCTGCCCGACTGTGGGGCCACTGATACAACTGGGGACATTATGTGAGTCCTATTTCTAATGGGATATGTAGAGTCCACTACAGGAGACTACGCTTATCACTTCTTATCCACTACGCTTATTACTTCTTAACCCTTCAATTCCAACAGTGGCATTTAAATTTCCTGATAGGGACCGAGATGTCCTAAACAGCACCGGGTGTTGACAGAGGGGTTAGCTGTTTTCGTTGTAATCCTTTATACCTCTCTCAACTGTAGTGGCCCGAAACACCTATTTGTGGCCCCTTCATAAATGTCATACATGTCATGTCTTTTGTGTGGAAGCACTGTGTATTGCACAGCTGCAGCAAGTGAAGAGTTAATGTCTGAATGTGGATGGGATATGTCTGTAAAAGTATCAATGTATGTCCTGTCACGTGGTATGCTAGACCCTATAAATATGAGTGTTTGTGAGTGGGAAAGGCGTCTTCATCAACTTCAACGGTAGCGGGAGGAGTGAGAGTGCCGGCCACATGGGGGTACCTTCAACCCTCATGTGGTGAAGAGGGTGGAGGCTGAGGAGAGGTACCCTAATGCTCCTATTCCAGGAACCTTGTAAGAGTGAGAGCTGAGTGAAGAAGGAAGTCCACTGTGCAGTGTGTCAACTTCTGAATCAAGTGAGTGTCTGTGGAGTGACCCTACCCCCATCCTCTCAGCGAGTGTTCTTTCCAGGAGCGGTACCATACAGATAGCGTGGACTGTAGGGCCAGTGTCATCCTGTGTCTTCTCCCTGACCTTACGTCTACTGTCCTACCTGCATTGGTGTATATTAAGCTGTATGCTGTCATGCTACAAGTAAAATTTTACCAGCCGCTGTCCGTTTCCAGGGACAGAGGTACTAAAGTTAATTGTGTGTGTGGACCTTCTTCTTTTCTCTGCTGAAGATCATACCGTTGTGTAAGGTGCGGTGGCGTCACATGTGACAAGTCTTCAGTTCACCACACATTTATAGGTAATCGCTGTTCCAGCATTACCGGGAATAGGCCTGGCGGTACTTGGGCTAAGGTTACGTGCTTTACTCCGGGAAGGAGTCAGGTAAGAGCCACTGTAACAAGCGACAACTCTACCCTCCCAGCTCCTTAGCGCAGGCCTCGTGTCCGGGTAGCCACTGGGGCAGCACAGGTCCTTCCTTTTTGGCATCACGAACAGGATCAAATTCCTCTGTGTCGCATCTGTTTACCTGCGTTACCACAGAAGCACTTGAGAAAAGTGGAACATTTTTCTGGCAAATCCGTAGCAAGAGTAGATCTCTGTGTCAAATTTTCTGCCATGTCTACAGTTGTTCAAGGAATTTCCTCTCAAGCTGCAGTCTCGAGAAAATTCTACGTCAAAAGGGAGGATGTGCTCATCTTGTTGGACCGAACTTTGTCACAGAGCCCCACGTGAGTCTCAACATGTTTGTTCAACTGGTTCCCAGTCGCTCTGTCTTTCTCTCTCTTCACAGGGTGTTCCCGCCAAAACCTTGCCGCCAAAGAGTTTGCACAAAAAATTCCCACTCTGGCTATCCGCAAAGAAGTGGAGAGGACAACCTCCACTTAAAAAGTTTGGTGCCAATCTCAAGCCCGCCCCAAGGGGCAGAGTCATCACTAATTGAAGAGCCTCTAGACTTGTCCCGGTAGAACGCTTCCATCCGGCCTACTGTAAGGATGCTCCCACCATGACCAGTGACCTCCGTCGAGAAACCCATCCAGGGTGTGGCCTCCAGTTATCCACCACCGCAGCCGCGGTTCTACTGAAGAGATGAGCCAGAAGTCTCAGACTGGGAAGCCTCGCTGGAGCTTGCAGTTACCTCTTTTTCTGGAGATAGTCAAGGAGAGACCACTCCGAAAAGAAAAATTTTTTGGCCTGCGACCCTGCAACCTGCTAGGCCCAGGAGGACTGCTACAGTGAACATAGAGCCGAAAGTCGCCCAGTTCCCGCAGGCAGTTAATACCTGCCATGGATAATCATCTGCAAACACAATCAGGTGGCTCGTGCGGCCATTCCCCCAGGGTTTCGTTCCTTCATACGGGACTTTGAGGACCCTGAGGTCAAAATCCTGTTCCACAGTCGAGAGCGCCTGCATCTTTGAGGGACAGTTGCGTCCGCCAATTACAGAACCGGCCAAGATTGGCAACACTACGCAGCTCCCCACGCCAACACGAGTACACCTCTGATGCCTCCGGGACCCGGACAGTCCTTCCTCTGTTGTATCCATGGGAATCAGCTCATGGTGTAGCACCCCCATGCCTACCGGGTGGACCACGGACACTGATGCAGAAGAGGAGATCCTGCTTGCTAATCTGGTCTGGCCGTGCAGCCATTTTCAATTTTAAAGACTCTTTGTGTAAGAGACAATTGTTTCCCCCATTAAGCCCCTTTAATAAGAAAAGGATGGCAGAGTTATTTTATATACGTCCCTTTTCATAGTCTGCTACTGTTTTCAGGTTATTGTTGTTATGCAACGTTTTGTTCAAGTACCACGCCGGAGGAAGTATATGCTTATTTCTTTAACCCCTTAAGGACATGGACTATTTTGGGCTTAAGGACGCAATGATTTTTGGAGGATTTTAATTTCCATTTTGCAAAAGCCATAACTTTTTTATTTTTCTGTCGCTGCGGCCGTATTAGGGTTTGGTTTTTGCGTGGCGGACTGTAGTTTTTACTGGGGCCATTTTTGTTTACATAGACTATATTGTAAAACTTTTATTATTTTTTTTATGATAGCAGAGAGAGAAAACGCATCAATTCTGCCATAGATTTTTGTAGTTTTTTTTACAGTGTTAATCATGCAGCATTTTTTTTGCGGGACAGTAAAATTACAACCATACTAAAATTCTTATATTTTTTTAGTTTTTTCCACAATAAAAACCCTTTTTTTAGAAATCATTTTTTTTTCTAAATCGCTGCATTTAAAGTCCTATAACTTTTTTTTCCCCATGGACGGAGCTCTGTGAGGGCTTATTTTTTGTGAGACGAGCTGTAGCTTTTATTGGTACCATTTTCAGGGAAAATAGGGCTTTTTATTGATCACTTTTTTAGCATTTTTCGGGAGGCAAAATGCTAAAAATTTGCATTTAGCCTCAGTTTTTTAGTTTTTTTTTTTTAACCTATGAAAACGGACAATGACATCACAATAAGCATTGGTAATGTTCACTAACGAGGACGTTATCTCCTGACATGTCTATTTTAGCAATAACTACACAGAATTCCCCATGAAAAAACACCTCTGGAGAATTCTTTCCCATAGGTCTATATTCTGCTGTTCCTCTTTTATTCCTCCTGGAAGTGTATGAATAATTTGACAGCTGGGTGTCACCATTGCTCTTGTCAAAAGGGGTGTGCTCCTAAGCAATTTGGAAGTGTAAGCCCTAATTGGGCAGTGTCAGAGTTTGTAGGTACACGCCCCAATCGGTAACTGATAAGGAGGAACAACAGAGGAACATACAGAGTCCTAAGAAAAGATGTTCCAGGACTGTCAGTTTATGGCGGATACAATGATTTACTATAACAGTCTGGAGAGCTGAGAGGGCCTCTCTGATGGGCTGTAAACGTCGTATTTCTGCCATCTGTCGGGCGTCTAGGTTTTAATTCGAAAAAAGTATTAAAATGTATCTTTTGACGCATCCATAAACTATAATGAGACAGACATAATGCAGTTCACAAGCGCGCACTTGTCCCTATGTTTGACCTGCCTTATGTTTGGGTGGGTTTTTTGGTGGGATTCAAAAACAGCAAAACACCCTTTTCTGTCCCACAAAAATAAGTATGTTTGGCGATGATGGTTTCTTTTTTTAAATTACATTACAGTCAGTAGAAAACAATGAAAACATAAAGATGCGTGCTTCCATATGTCTAAGGCCTTATTCACATGTCCATATATAGCCCCGTATACAATGATGTCTACTACTGTATGGCCTATTAACAATATGACAAAATAGGCAAATAGGTGCGATATTCCAATATTATATCCAACAGAAAATTGGCAACATTAGACCTCATGCAAACTACTATATTATGGCTTTCTGCAACCTCCGAGTAGTATGGAGCCATAATACTACACCTATAGAAGCCTATATGGCCTTAGTGTACCCTTCCTATGTCTCCAGTTTCATATGAAGACATACCAAGGTTTTTAGCCTATGCTCCATCAAATAGTGCTGCATTATAGACCCATAGGGAGGTACACAATGCCCACAGCTCCATAATGCCGAGCTGCAGGGGCTCCATGTGACTTCATACAGGTGCCTAAACCCACCCTACTAACCTAGTCTTTTTTTTTAGAATTGTAATTCTAATTACATTTTTCAAAAGAAAATACAATGAAAAAAGAAGACAAAATAGTCACATGACAACGTAGAGTCAGAATACAGAACCAAGAGAACCGTGAAGGAAAAATTAGTCAGCAGAGGAAAAAGAAAAAGATTGTAAAAATTATCGATAAATCTAAACGAAAATACAGAAAAACATGCCGAAATATGGAATTATATTGACCGAGGCAAATCGATAGATCATACAGTCAACAAAATAGGTGCAACACAACAGAAGATGACCTAATAAAGACACTAAACGCACCATATATAACCAACCAACCAACCGAGAAGACGGAACAAACAAACTACAGGGTAGAACTGACACAAGTATTAGGAAAAGGAATGGGGGGGGGCTCCTGCCTTGTCCGGTCCAGTACGGTTGTGTAGCTACAGGAATCTTCATGCAAGGATATTTAGGGTGTCCCAGGGTTTCCAAATAGCTTGAACCCTCTATAGAGCAATGTTAAGTGAGGCTTTTATGGAGCGGATCTCATGCGGCCTGGCATTTAAGTCCATATGTGATGGCGGAGCAGTTAGTTTTCAAAACCGTGCTATGAGTGAGTCAGCGGCCAAGCAGATGAAGAGGAACAGCCCAGTGAAGGCTTTATGAGGCACCTGGGAGATGCATCAAGTAGAGGAGTAAAAGGATTCAAAGGGACGCTGCGGTAACAGAGACCCTCCGGTCACCAGCAGGTAGAAGGAAGAGAAGCATTAAAAGTCTGCAGAAGAGCTGGGGTGTAGTACCAATGCATCAACATTTGGTACTGAGTCTTCTTGCAATGTGCAAATCGAAGATTTGGAAGTTTTTGCCATAGTCCCTGCAAGATGGGCCCCCCAGGATTGTCTCCCATCTTACAATATATTTATGTCAAGTCTGGGTCTCTGGTGGGACCGTCAAGATTTGGTAAATTGATGATATAAGGCCCTTTGTAGACACCACCACTTCTACAAATACTTTCAAATAAAAATGGGGAGAAGACTCTGGAGGAGCAAAACAAGGAGACCATGAAATGTCGAATTTGGTGATAGTGCCGACATTCATTGGGCAGGAGATGATGGGATTGCATCAGGGATTCGAAAGACCTAAGTTCCCCGAGGCACAGAGCCAACCAGATCTGCCAGGTGGAAGGGTCTTCAAAACTGAGCACATGTGCACAAACCCTGTCGTTAAGCCCTCTTGGTTGAGAGGGTTGTAAAGGATGGAGATGATGGAGGAGTGCTCAGATGCCAAAGAGTCATGTCTGCTGCAGGTAATCCAGATATCACTCGTGAAGGTTGGCAGGGGGGGATGGGACGAGACAACAGAAGCCAGTTGAGGTGCATCAGGGCAATCCAAAGCTTCCTAATTTCTGTCCACTTAGCATTTGCACTTTGTGCAGCGCAGGATGTGAAGCGCCCAAGGTTCACCGCCCATTAATATATACCGATATTCTTCGTTTTTAAGGTGGTATAGAAATTAATTCATCCAGCACTTACAGTACATATTGTTATATATTGTTTCAAAAAGTGGCAGCAAACAATCATCATCTTGACAAAAACTCTTTCTAATGTAGTCAAATCACATCTAAACATCCAGTTTGTGTCATTTGTAATGCGCTAAAGAGTCCAGACATAAAACTCTACGGGGAAAATCCAATTGGGGTTTCCAGCTGTATATAAAGCATAGAGTGCAAAAGGTTCTCCAACTTTAACCCCTTAACACCATAGAGCGTACATTTACGTCCTGGGTGCAGAGGGTCTATATGGAGCCGACTGATTCCACTCCATACAAGGTGGGTGCCAGCAGTCTGTGAAAGCAGAAACCCGCCTGCAACAGCTGATCGCAGCTGTCAACCCTCTAAATGCTGCTGCCAAATCTGACAGTGACATTTAACCCCCTCAGTGGCGGGTTTCCTACTTCCCTGTCGTGCCCATCAGGTTTTTTAAATGGGCCAATCATTTAATTTCAACTAATTTTGCAGTCGCGTTCCAAGAGCCATAACGTTTTCATTTCCCCATTGACACGGCCATGTGAGGGCTTGTTTTTTGCTGGAGAAGTTGTACTTTGTGATGGCATCATCTTTGGGTATATATAATGTATTGCATAACTTTTGTGAAAAAATTTGTAGGGAGATTAGGGGAAAAAAGTAATACAAGTTAAATCACCCTCCTTTAGCCATATCTATAATAAAAAAAATCTAAATCATAAAAGAAAAATACATATTTGGTATCACCGCGTCCATAAATGTCTGATCTATCAAAATAGTGCATTATTTACCCCCCACGGTGAACGTAGTCCGAAAAAAAAAATAAAGAACGCCAGAAATGCACTTTTTCAGTCACCCTGTCTCCCAGAAAAAATGCAATAAAAAGCGATCAAAAAGTCGTATGTATTCTAAAATGGTACCAACGTTAACTACAGGACGTCCCGCAAAAAATGACCCCTTGCTCAAGTACGTCGATGGAAAAATAAAAAAGTTATTGCGCGCAGAAGATGCAACAGAAAATAATTAAAAAAAATTAAATGTCTTTGAAAAAAAATACAAGTGCTATAGCAAAAAAAACTATACACATTTGGTATCGTAGTAATCGTACCGACCCGTAGAATAAAGTTATCAGGTCATTTTTGTTGCAGTTTGTGTGCCGTAGAAACAAAACGCACTGAACGATGGTGGAATGTCATTTTTCTTTCATTTTACTCCACTTGATTTTTGTAAAAGTTTTTCAGTACATTATATGGTACTTTATATGGCATCATTGAAAAATATAACTTATTCCACAAAAAAACAAGCCCTCATAGAGCGACGTCAATGGATAAATAAAGGAGTTATGATTTTTTAAATGGGGGGAGGAAAAAAAGAAATGGGGAAAGAAGAAAAAAAGGGACCGTGTCATTAGAGGGTTAAATAATGTACTAACTTCCTTCTCTGGGTCATTACGACGCAGGGATACCACATGTGTAATTTTATTTTTAATTTTTCACAAAGTAAAGGGAGACAAGTGTTTTTAATTTTATTTATTTTATTTTTTAAATAATTTTTTACTTTTGTTTTTTTACTTTTTTAAAATTTTTGTCCCCTTAGGGGACTTCCACAGAGACCCATCAGGACTCCCTGATCACATTTGGGGAATGGGGGGGGGGGGGGGTCCCATGGTGGCAGCCCTTTACATGCTGCAGTCACATAGACTGCAGCATGTAAAGGGTTAACACAGCAGAGATCAGAGGTTTTTTCTGATCTCTGCTGTAAGAGCTGGTGCCTGGCTGACAGCTCTGACAGCCAAGCACCAGCTCTCCCTGCCACAGAGACCATCGGCTTGCTTCTGACAAGCCGATGGTCTCTATAGCAACCTGTAAACAAAGCAGGACATTAGAAGCAGGAGATTGCTGGCATATCAGCAATATCTTCCTGCTTCTCAATGTCCTGCTTTGTTCTCTGTGGGTCTGTGCAGGCAGAGCACACTGTCACAGCTTGTGGCATTGTGCTGTGCAGCTCCCATAGTGATACACAGCCCGAAAATCTTCCGGGCTATATCGCTATGAGCAGAGGAGCTCGTCCTGGAAAATTTCCGGTTGTGCCACTCAAGGGGTTAAATGCCCTATTGTTCAGGGTTCCCGAATGCCCCCTGCAATACGATTGCAGTGTATCGTATGGTTGCCGCGGCAGCAGGCGGCTTTCTAAAGGCACGCAGGGCTGCGATGAGTAAATGCCTATGAAGCCATGCCTGTGGTGCGCCTTCATAGACTGCCTGTCAAAATCCAGTACAATATAATTCTGCGGTATGTAATCTAAAAATAAAGTTTAAAAAAAAGTTTTTTGTTTTTTTTTCAAAAACCTTTTTCCATAATAATTACAACAAAAATACAGCTATATTTTGGTATCGCTGCGTCCATAACAGTCAGATCTATCAAAGTAGCACATTATTTACCCCACGGGGTGGACATTGTCAAAAAAATAGATAAACAACACATTTTTGGTCACGTTGTCTCCAAGAAAATATTTAACAAAAAGACGATTAAAAGCCCCTCCAAACTGATAGCCATAGAAACTACAGGGCATCCTGCAAAAAAATAAGCCCCACAGCCATGACGACAGAGAAATAATAATGTTATGATGGTCAGAAGACGGCGGCAGAAAATAATGATATTTTTTTCTAAAGATATTTTAAACCAGGGGGGTAACTATAGTGGGTGCAGGGGATGCAGTACCCCCGGGCCCAGGAGCCTTAGGGGCCCATAAGGCCTCTCTTCTCCATATAGGGAGCCCAGTACTATGAATAAAGCATTATAATTCGGGGCCCTGTTACAGGTTTTGCATTGGGGCCCAGGAGCTTCAAGTTACGCCTCTGTGCAGCATGGTTTAGGTATGGGTACGGGTACAGATACAGATAGAGGGGGGGCCCCAGCTCGCCTTTTGCATCAGGGGCCCTGAGCCTTTAGTTACGCCCCTGAGTAAAACTATATACATTTGCTTTCGTCGTAATTGGACCGACCCGCAGAATAAAGTCAGTACGTCGGTTTTGCTGCAGTGTCAACACACTAGAAATAAGACCCCCGCCCCCACCCCAAAGATTGAAGAATTGGTTTTTTTTTCCATTTCACTCCACTTAGAAATTTTTAGCAGTTTTCCAGCAAATGATATGGAAAATTAAATAAGAACATAAAAATACAAAGTGTCCCACAAAAAACAAGCCCCTACATAGCTGTGTAGGCGGAATTTTTTTTTAAAAGGGATGATTTTTGAAATTGAGGAGGAAAACCCAACAATGAACAAAAGGCCGTGCTCTTAAGGGGTTAATATACTTTGTGTTTCAGAGCCTCTCCATTTACAAAATCTGTGACGTCAGTGAATAGAAACGTCATTATTTACATCCCTGCTGACACAATGCGTCTGCAGCCGGTAATCCTCGGTGATCCCGGATTTACGGCTGATACATTCTGTCTGTATTGATGCATTGTAGTAAACACAACGGGACGGAGAGATTTCTGCGGATCGTCTGCACTGGATACAAACTGCAGCTGGCGGATTTATCAGGTTCTGTAGGTTTTTGAGCCTCCGGGTTTAAGCGACGCGGCTCCCATTCACTGACAGCAAGAAGTGGAACTGAAACAAAGGGGCTTATTTACTATTCAAGATTTCACAGTTTTCTAGTACAAATTTCGCCAGAAATCAGACGTGCTTCGGCCACATTTATTATCGGAGACACTTCCAGGCGCTTTTTTTTTGCTGCGTCCCACAAAGGGGTGTTGGGTTGTAAAAAGGGGTTGTGGCCTAAATTGTGCCGAATTGCACCAAAATTTTGGGGCAATTTTTTGGCACAGAATAAGCCAACTAAAAGGTGTTTGAGCCAAGATTGTACAGTCCGACAACTTGACATTCAGCAGAGCTCCTGTGCTAAACTGGCGCACTTTAAGGCCATCCAGTCTGAGGGATTCGTATCTGCATGCATTTTTGCGCACTGGTGTTAATGGGTTCGTTTTTCTGAATATATTTTGTGCGCACTTCATATGTGCGTAAAAAGTAGACCTGCTCTATCTTTATGCATATTATGCAGCAAAGACCACATAGAAGTCTATGGGAGGTGTGTTAAAGTGTGGTCAGTGCTCGCGCAAATGCTCAGCAAACGGCACAGTTCCATAAAAAACCATCACATCTGGACCTCATTAGACTAAATAGCCTTTGGGGCGGGGGTGTTTGCTGTTTTGCGTGTTCATATTAACAGGCCCTGCCTGTGCAAAAATAACAGCACTATGTCCAATGCGCATGCAAATCAACATCATTCAGTGCGCAAATGTGTGGCACTGAGGCCTCATGTCCACGGGGAAAATCAGGCCCGCCGTGGATTCTTCATGTAGAATCCGTAGCGGGTCCCTCCTGCCCTGCGGACATGAGGCCTGAGGCAATCACATTTTTGCATGTGGCCATCTGAATAAGCCCCATGTTTGCGCTGTCTAAAGATACCTTTACATTGGGTGATTATTGCCCAAATTCTCACTGGAAACGGCTAACTCAGGCGATGATCATCCTGTATTTACGCCGGCAGGCGGCTCAGCGAGGAGTCGCTCACCTGTCCGACCTACTTGCTTTTTAGCAGAAATACAAACCAAGCGACTGTCGGGTAAACAGGCGCCGTTCAATCTTCAAGCGACTCCTGTTTGCTGCAAATGTCGGTGGGCGGCCGGAACGATCCCCAGCTGATCCGTCTCCATCAGAGATGAGCAAGCATACTCGCTAAGGCACATTACTCGAGCGAGTAGTGCCTTAGCCGAGTATCTCCCCGCTTGTCTCTAAAGAACCCCTTCGTCAGTTCGGTGTATTGGATGTGTCGGTGGTCCTGTGTGCAGGAGGACAGGGGAGAAAAAAGTGCACTTTTCGCTACACTCACGCCCACACTGGTGGAGCGTCATCTGGTTGGCAGCACCTCCACCATTCAGAATACTCATCATTGGAAACACTTTGTATTCCATAAATATTCCACCCCCCCTCACTGGGTCTTGCTCCACCCTCCTTTTTCATTTCTTATAGTCAGATAATGGGCCTCCATCTGCAGGCGGCCAGGAAGCACTCAGACGTTCTGCCATGATGGGAGTTCTCTGAGCTGCTGATCAGTTTTATATAAAGATAGTTAACAACTTTTTAATGTACTTTTTGCTTCAATTCTTGCAGTCAGTGAGTAGAAACATTCAGAAGTTGGATTTCCCTACAGCCCCAATACTTCTTACACTTCGGGTTTTGCTACAATTGTATCCACTCTACTCAATCACCTGCAAATTAACGGCTACGGACAACTTTGGGGCCCTTTTTTCACTTGCATGTATTTTGCGTTGAAAATCATTTTTGCAATAGTATTTCATTAAAATTAGGTCACCGATGGGAACCACTGGGTATTAAAATATAACTGTTATTAAACTTATCCAATAAAAACGCGTGATCAAAAACTATAAGATGATGTGCCTGTTATTTCTTAGAATAGCTCTGATACTATTTATGCCTAAGGCTTCGTTAATAATCTGTCCTCATAACAATACTGACACTGGGTATGATCCAAGATCCCTGGACTCCATACAGGATATATCCAGTATAAAGCTGAACTCTCACAGGCCATCCTCTGGTTGTTGCCGTACTTATGTGTATATATATATATATTTTCGTGTGACTTTGATCAATAGCCAGTGGTTTGTAGAATGGTGTTACTCAAACACACTGCGATCAAACACAAAGTCTATTGATACCGGGTCAAGTTTGAGAATTTTTAGGACATTTAAATCAAGACAATATATATCTTTGTGCTGCGCTGATGTTTATGTTTTAACAGCGCTGTACTTAACACCGCAATATATATGTCCTATGTTCATCCGCTCGCCCATGGGGACAACACATATGGGGGGATTGGGGATCCACACTTAATTTATTTTATTATGTGGAAATCCCAGCCCCTATTTCACTCTACATTGGTGTTCAGCATCTCATTGCTAAAGGGACTGTACGTAGGTTTTGTGAGCTTTGATATTAGCATCCACCAAAAACTTCCTCAGACCCCTTGGTTTAACTCAAATACATCGCTAAGATCACTTGGTGTCAATAAAACTGACCCATGCAATGTTATAAAGAATCCCCCACTGATGTTATTAGGCGGAGGAAATAGCTCTTATTGATATGTTCATGTGTAACATCTCACAAATAAGGGTACGATAATTGCCCGCTGAACATAGACGGTCAGACACCTTTCTTTAGGGCTTTAAATAGTACAGACCCCGCCTCCCTTGGCAGGGGGCTCGTCACCGCTGCTCCAATGAGCTGATCCTGTCACTGCTCACCGCTCCGAGGTCTCGCGATGGTTTGGCGATTTCGCGCATGCGCAGTACCAACAGGACTGTGGTCGCCAACCAACAGCTTTCAGCCGTCAGAGGAACGTAGCGGAAACATTATATAACTGAAATGCCAAAACTTGATTTATGATACTATATGGTGTTGGTATATCGCTGGATGCCTTTGTATTAATTCATCAACAACAACCTTTTTTAAGGTTGCATTATTGCAAAGTAGATCGGCACTCCTTTGTATATGTGTAATTTTGAAACTAAGTTCCCCAATACATACTGTGCATGATAATATTGCAAATGCTGTTAATACTGTTGAAAATTGTTTATCATCCCATCAGGGGTTAACAAGGTCCTGTGTCCTGTTGTTGCTGTACACGGCCGCGGGTAAGCGTCTGCGCTGCCATGTCAACGGCACGCCGCTACGTTCCTCTGAAGGCCGAAAGCTGTTGGTTGGCGTTGGTTGGCGACCACAGTCCTGTTGGTACTGCGCATGCGCGAAATCGCCAAACCATCGCGAGACCTCGGAGCGGTGAGCAGTGACAGGATCAGCTCATTGGAGCAGCGGTGACGAGCCCCCTGCCAAGGGAGGCGGGGTCTGTACTATTTAAAGCCCTAAAAAAAGGTGTCTGACCGTCTATGTTCATTTTCTTGCAGCCAGCCAGGCTGTTCGCATCTATGGCTCCACTCCATTCATATATACTACCCTGATGACGCAGCTAGCTCAATATTAGCTGCAGAAACGCGTTGGTGGTGGTTTGTTGTACTCTTAAAGGGGTCCTTTCAAGCTTTGCTGGACATTACAATCTAAGTCCAGCGGGCAATTATCGTACCCTTATTTGTGAGATGTTACACATGAACATATCAATAAGAGCCATTTCCTCCGCCTAATAACATCGGTGGGGGATTCTTTATAACATTGCATGGGTCAGTTTTATTGACACCAAGGGATCTTAGCGATGTATTTGAGTTAAACCAAGGGGTCTGAGGAAGTTTTTGGTGGATGCTAATATCAAAGCTCACAAAACCTACGTACAGTCCCTTTAGCAATGAGATGCTGAACACCAATGTAGAGTGAAATAGGGGCTGGGATTTCCACATAATAAAATAAATTAAGTGTGGATCCCCAATCCCCCCATATGTGTTGTCCCCTATGGGCGAGCGAATGAACATAGGACATATATATTGCGGTGTTAAGTACAGCGCTGTTAAAACATAAACATCAGCGCAGCACAAAGATATATATTGTCTTGATTTAAATGTCCTAAAAATTCTCAAACTTGACCCGGTATCAATAGACTTTGTGTTTGATCGCAGTGTGTTTGAGTGACACGATTCTACAAACCACTGGCTATTGATCAAAGTCACAGGGAAATATATATATATATACACATAAGTACGGCAACAACCAGAGGATGGCCGTGTGAGAGTTCAGCTTTATACTGGATATATCCTGTATGGAGTCCAGGGATCTTGGATCATACCCAGTGTCAGTATTGTTATGAGGACAGATTATTAAAGAAGCCTTAGGCATAAATAGTATCAGAGCTATTCTAAGAAATAACAGGCACATCATCTTATAGTTTTTGATCACGCGTTTTTATTGGATAAGTTTAATAAAAGTTATATTTTAATACCCAGTGGTTCCCATCGGTGACTTAATTCTATAAGATAATTAATTGGGAAAATTCGCCTGTCACGGTGATATAGTATTTCATTAAAGGGGTTTTTCAGGGAAAATACTCCGGATAGGTCATCAATAGTTGATCCGTTTGGGGTCCGCCACTTGAGACCAGGTGTCCGCTGTCAACATTGCAAATACACAGGGGTCAGAAGAGAAGCTGATGCTCCAACCCCTGTGCAGTGGCCAGAGCTTGTAACTGCAGGCTAAAGTCCCATTGAAATCAATGGGAGCTGCTCTTGCAGTAACAAGCGCCGGCCAGTATGCAGGAGTTGGAGCTGCAGCTTCTGCTCTGTGTATTTGTGGCACTGTCAGCAGGTGCACAATCAGCTGATCGGGCAGGATCCCGAGTGACGGACCCTAGCCGATCAACTATTGATGACCTGTCCTGAGGACAGGTAAGCAATAGTGTTTTCCCTGGAAAACCCCTTTAAAACTGTTGCAGTGTTTCTCTTCTGCAGCTTCTACATATCTGTACAGTCTAAGGGCGCATTCAGTCGACTGTATATCGGCTGGGTATTCACGCCCAGCCGATATACGGCGTCTCTCTCTGCAGGGGGAGGAGCCTGGAAGAGCCAGGAGCAGTGCTCTGAGCTCCCGCCCCCTCTCTGCCTCCTCTCCACCCCCCTGCACTATTTTCAATGAGGGGTGGGAGCAGAGCTAATTCCCAGACCTTAGCCCTGCCCCGCTCCACCTCCTCTCATTGCAAATAGTGCAGAGGGGCGGAGAGGGGGTGGAGAGGAGGCAGAGAGGGGCGGGAGCTCAGAGCACTGTTCCCGGCTCTTCCAGGCTCCTCCCCCTGCAGAGAGAGACGCCATATATCGGCTGGGCGTGAAAACCCAGCCGATATACGGTCGTCTGAAGGCCCCCTAAGGCTAGGTGCACTTGTGTAAAAAAAATGTCCGAATTACGTCTGCAAAAAACAGACCCTTTTTCACCCTGGTGAATCTCCGTGTGGCCTCCATATTTGGTCTGTATACGGTCCTTGGGTCAGTTTTTTTTACTGTTTGCCATCCTTTTTCATGCCCACAAAAAAACAAGCCCAATTCTTTAAAAAAAAAAAAATATTTAAAAAAATGGACAGCACACAGACTGCAAATGGATGGCATGTAAGTGCTGTGTATTGTTTTTCCTCTCCCCGTTGACTTGACTGGCCGGATCTCATCTGTTAGACAGATCAGAATAGCGCGTGCAATGAGTCCATGTCTGGGTGAAAAAACTCCTCAGTGTTTGTTGCCACGTTGAGTAATACGGGTCCGTATGCTGTGGAGGCCGTTTTTTTTAAAAGGACTACATGTGGACTAAAACACACTAGTGTGCTGGAGACCTGAGTCTCAGTAGGAGATCCGTCAGTGAGGTCGGGCTGCTGGCTGAGTTTCCCTCTGCTCTCTCCTCTCCTGCAGCTTATCATCAGCTAATTCATGATCACAACAAAGTGGTCATAAGTTGGTTGCCAAGAAGCTGCAGGAGAGGAGAGAGCAGATATATACGCACACAGTGTACATGAATAGGAAGGCATGGATGCAATACATCATGGCATGGCACACGGACCCCTGGGGGCCCCGGAACATGGATTTAAATTTTGTATTGTGGCCCCTGTAAGAGAGAAAGAGTAAAACCCAATGGCAAAGTTGAAGAGCAGCATCTGAGAAGCAGAAATCCGCTTTCTCTCTAAGTCCGGTGGGACCACTGCTATGAATGAAGGAATGTGTGCTGGAAGTGGCTCCTTGTGCTCCGATAGGGGCAGATTATCCAGGAAGTCATCCACAGGAGGTTCAGATACTAATCCGCATTGAGAGTCCCTGGAATGAACACGGGTCCAACGATGGCTCCATGCATGTATCATAGCAGGAGAAGGCCACTTCCAGAACGCTCTCCTTACTTCAGTCATATCACAGGACTTAGAGAGACGTGGAAAACACATTTCTGCTTTTCACATGCTGCTCTTCAACTTTGCAATTGGGTTTTACTCTTTCTCTCTTACAGGGGCCACAGCACAAAATTAAAATCCATGTTCCGGGGCCCCCAGGAGCCCGTATGCCGTACCATCGTGTAGCATATCCATGTCTTCCTACTCAAGTACACTATTGTTATTTCAATGTAGGACACCAGTAGTGAGATATAGCGCCGGATCCGGCTTTTTCACTACACACTGTATAATGAAAATCAGCCCATTCTAATGAGATACAAATTAGATTTCATGAGATTTATTGGCTGGACATAAGATGGAAACAGTAACAAAGCCCACTGGAAAAGAACCAACTAAATTGCTTTCCTACATAATAGCAGAACCATCACTAACGCAACACTAAGGACTGATCTTAGATTACCAGACAGCATTCTAGCCTGGGACAATAAGGGGTTAATCCTCTTCCTTACCACCAATCTCTGGCTCCTGTATACAATATTTTAGTCTCCTTCTTCTGCCCCTATACCGCTGACTATCACTAAGAAGCCCTTGTCACTGGTTACTAATCCCGACGTTATTGGCTTATTGCATTTAATAAGTGCAGAAAGTTTATTGCAGGTCAAATAAATCACTGAAAGTCTAAGAGCTCAACTACGGATGTAGCAAACGTTAACTTGACATTTAAGTGCTATTGTAACTCAACTACGATCTACTAAACCGAATTATGATATACCTGTCATGCTACAACTGTACAAATGACCCCCTTTAAAAAAAAACAAAAAAAAAACATTTATTGACATCCTTGTTTTTTGGCGCTCTTCCTCATTGCCAAGTGCCATAATCACATAGACTGGCACAGGTCCATGCTTGTGGAGCAGAGCATTAATATATGATGCTACAGTACTATATGCACTTCCACATAGGATAAATAAATCATAGAGTCCCTCTGCTTCTACCTAGTCCGGCACACAAGGGGTGGACGGTATATCTGCCTGCTGCTATATTTAGCAGGCTGTTGCTGGTGTATATGTGTGCGTTTCCATCATTCTGGGTTGTGTCTGCTTTTAGGAACGCTGTAATGTTCTTTGCAACTGGTAAAATGATGACTAGCAGTGTACAGTCTCTACAGTCTCTAATTACACAGTACTAATATGCCAGCCACCATTATCAAGCTTTGCACTCCTACCAGGGAGGGGGGATATGTGTCTGAACAATAGATTCAATTTTAGGTTTGTACAATGTCCTGTATAATTACAAAACTTAATTAGTCTGCAGTTGTTATTATGCAAATTCGCAGAACTCCTCTATCAGATATGTAGAAACAACCGCTGTAGAAGCAATTCACTTATTATCAAGGTAGCATTCTGGTACAAGTGAGCACTAATGAGAGAAGTGACTATTACACCCCACTGTCTCCTGTGGATATTCTTATGGCAAAGAAGCCAAGAGCTCTACCCCCACTTACAAAATTTTTTCCTACCTGAATTCTCGAACAAGATTTAGCTTAAGCCCATAAAATGCAGCAGAGAGTGAAAGCAGCCAGTTGGGTTTGTATTTCCCATGTTCGCATTCTAGAAAAGGCGATGACCACTTGATGTGACTCTTATCAGTAAGGTAGCTGGAGCCCTTCTTCCAGCTGTCATCTAAAGTTTTAGCACCATTTAAAAACCTTTTGGGCTGGTGAGGCCTCCACTTTTGCTTGACTGCATGGAACCAGTCCGTATCCTGGGTGGCGTTGGCCAGATGATGAGCCGAGGAAGATAGATCTTGGATATGGATCTTGTCTTCCTCTCGAGATGCCTGCAGAAACACCTGAGGGATATGGGACAACGGGTCCACGTTAAAAGTGATGGCAGACCGAAGAATTCTAGGTTCTCCTTCTAAGATGCTCCTTAGAAGAGCAGTGTACCACTCCAAGTCCCTCGGCGAGGTGTGGTCTCTAGATTTATTGCTTTGTAACATCATGTTTAAAAAGTTGGAGGAATGAATAAGTAAATCCACTGAACTGTGCAAAGACTGGTGAGTCGTGGTGGGAGAAACCCCCGATAGACTAGTCAGCTCATACCTCTTGGAACAGTTGGCACGCCTGAGTTCATTAGAATCACCTGTATAAAGAAAAGAAGCCACATGTTTCGGCAAGTCCTCAGCCAGATTTTGTGCCAGGATGCTGCTCTCCGTGGTTCTGATCCACATGGAAGGATGGTCCAGGCTTTTAGGCTGGTTGTAGATGGGTTGCTTATCCCTGGTTATCTTGTGCTCTGCTTGATGAGCCATACGCCCTTCTAGGTCCAGGCTAGACGCTGCCAGCAAACAAACGTGGCCAAGGAAGGCTGAAAGAACCGTAATACAAGCCATGATCATGAGAGATCTACAGATCCAAAGGGACTCAATCAGTTGTGACCGTAGGGTCTCAGAATGTCACATCTCGTATCATTGTGCTGCATCCAACCCAAATAGTATCACCTGTGGTGAAATACAAAAAAAAATCAAATAAAAAAAGCAGGGAAGAGAAGAATATCCCGTCTCTCCTGCCTCTCCCACGGCAGGTTTCCAGTAGGAATTACGCAGACAACTGCCTTGATCTGAGCAGGTTACATCCCATTTAGCACAGAAGCTATAGTTAGACTGCTTACGTCTGTATCCTCATCCTCGACTATGGTCTTCAGAGAGGAAGGAGAACGCAAATTCCCAGGGACTTCACCCTCTAATATCTTCATCTCAAGGGTAACGCTGCACCGCCACATCCACTGTGCACATCAAGGCAACGAGGCACATGAAAGAACAATGCAATGGGCTTGTGTTTCTTTGCTAATTGAGTACTTGGATGAGCTTAAGGAATATTCTCCGCCTTCCTCCGCTCATGAAAGGATTTAACTACACTTTTGCCACAACCAAACACGTTCAGCTTCACCCCCTCCCACCCCGCTCCTATAGGTATACTTTGTCTTTCTTGGGCTGTGTATGGGCAGTTGCTGTGTCAATCATGGAACAGCCATTTGTAATGCAGGAAGAAAGGTGGAAGGAGCTGTCCAGTGCTGAACCTGAGCTCGCTGCTTAGTGATTAGGAAAACACTGAGACATCACCGAGCCGCGTCTCCTCCTCCTAGAGACGCTGCTGGGCTTCTGTTGGGCTGATATTTTCCAGCATCTCAATGCTGCTTTGTCTCGTACCGGATTGGTAAGCGAGAGAAGCAGTCGTGCGTTTATTCCTCTGCAGTGTAGACGGGAGCTGCAATTCGAAATGCTGGAAAGGATTAGATAACTAAGAGTTGGCTTATGCAACTGCATTTCCTTCCAGAGGTTAGGGGTCTGTTTACTTAAAGAAATTGCACCAAGGGTGTAAGTTACCCACCATCAATAGGATATCCCCAAGATAGGGGATAACTTGCTGATCGGTGGGGGTCTCAACAGGGATCCTGAGAATGGGACTCCCATGTTGTGTTCTGCCTGCTGCAGTGATATCAGCATGAAGGGATCATTGGCCAAGAGTGTGCGTTCAGTGCTCCATTCATTTCAATGGGGCTGATGGAAATACCCAAGCGGCTGACGTTCGGGTATCTCTGCAGTCCCACTGAAAGTGAATGGAGCACTAGTACACTTGTGTGACCATTTCTTTATGTGGCGCAAAATGTTAAGGCAGCAGTTCTAAGCTCTCACTCATGACCTGAAGGTTGCGGGTTCAATCCCTGAATGGTTCAGGTAGCCGGGTCAAGGTTGACTCAGTCTTCCATCCTTCTGAGGTCAGTAAAATGAGTCCCCATTAATAAATAAATTACGCTGCAGAATAAGTTGGTGCTATACAAATAGCAAGTCCCTTCCCTATTCAGTCTCTTCTTCATTGCAGGGGGGTGCAGTAACCTAATAGGAGGCTCAGGATTGGTGGAGGTCTCCACAGTGAGACCCCCATGATCAGCAAGTTATTCCCTAGCCTGTGGATATCCTGTGAAAGGAGAAAAACGTTTAATGTTATATATAATACTATAGAGTTATTTAGACTGTAAGCTCATATGAACAGGTGTACACTGCAGTACTAAGCTCATATTGGCTTACCCTTGTTTTATTAAAGGGGTTTGTCCAGACTAGAAAAAAAAAGTGTGCTGCTTTTCCAAAACTAGCGCCACCTTTCTCCACAGTCTGTGTCTGGTATTGCATCTGATGTCATTCAAGTGAACAGAGCTCAGTTGCAATGACAGACACAGACCAATGGACAACAGCAACTATTTTTTTTCTACTCCTGGATAAATCCTTTCAAAGAAAGTGCATCACCTATCATTGTTACTACCTAAACCCAGACAGCACCACATTTTCCATTTTTCCAATCATATTTTATTTGTTGATTGTAGATGCTTTTTTATTCTTATCACTGTACATGACTACTGGGGCTGCAGTTAACAGCCTTTAGATATATGCTTCACAGCAGCCAGATTGGCAATAGACACAATAAAAAGGGAGCAAGACTATTGTGCGCATGCTTTGTGGCCTGTGCAGGAAGAGGGAGGAGGTGAACTGTGACATCACCTATTGTGAATGGTGGATCCTGTGTTATCTATATATAGGTGTCACCTCTCAGTGCAATCCTGCCTGTGATGAAAATGAGATGACAGCTGAGAAGTTTTCTTTACAGAAGAGGAAGTGTCAGACTATTATTGGGCTTAGTGGTCAGTGTGCATGGAGGGGAGGAGGTGAGCTGTGACATCACCTATTTTGAATAGTGGCTCCTGTGTTATCTATATATAGGTGTCACCTCTCAGTGTAATCCTGTCTGTGATGATAATGAGATGATGGCTGAGAAATTTTCTCTACAGAACAGGAAGTGTCAGACTATTGTTAGGCCTAGTGGTCAGTGTGAGAACTGCAGGACTGTAGGATTTTTTTCAAAATATACTGCAGTTCGCGGGATTGAAAATTAAAAAACAAAAAAATACCAACAAGTATTTTAAAGTTATAAAGTTATAAAACATGATTAATACAAGAGGTCATTTGCTGCTGACACATTCCCTCTATGCTGTTGCTTTAGGCCTATATGGTCTCTGTAAAGACATTTAGTATTTTCTTGAGCTGTACTTGCTGCTGTCTTCCACTGCATTGTGAGGGGTCTTTCATACTGGTGGGCTTTCTGCCAGGAACAAGCCCTGTTCAAAGTTTTTGCACATTGATTGGGGCTTCTGCAGCTCCATTTACACGGAGCGATTCCTCTGTGCGTCTGAGTGATCATTAGTACAATTTGGGCACAAACAGTTCCCATGTTGTCAGTAGCAGTTGATGGCAGTTTCAGCCGACCATACGCGCAACTACACTCGCCGCTATGGAGCATAGTTGTGCATTAACGCCTTTTTTTCATCTTTCTTGGGCTTTTCAAAGTCCGCGCCAAAGCACAAGAGTTTATTAAAAAAAACACAGAGCGATAGATCCTGCCCTGTAGTTATCTGTGCGGGTAACATTGGGCAAGCCCCATCTTATCTCGCCCGTACAATTAACGGGCGAGAATTCTGATAGTGAAAAGGAAACCTCTGAAATCAAGTGAAATCAGTGGTTTTGTATCGTCGCGTTATGTGGCCGTGATTATCACGCACGGCCGCATACCGGGACAAAATCGCTTCTTGTCTGTTTAAGCCCTTATACAGATTAATGTGCTGCCAACAATAGATGGATGTAATGCCACATAAACAGTGTGATCAGCTGACAAATGAGCGCGTGATGGAAACTGCCCGCCACCCGTCCCCGCTCTTCACAGGATTTAACATGGATCCGGATAAAGATGCGTCCACAAGTAGCGGGAATGCATCTCCACATCAAAATCCCCATCTGCATCTCTCACTGAGCCCCCACTGCACTGCACATCCTGCATTCAGAAACCGCAACAATGCTGCAGATTTTGACGCGGATCAGCAGCATTTACGCTACATGCGAACGCATCCTTAAACTGTCCCCAACAGTCACCGTTCCTCCGCATCACAGTCCAGTTACACCCGTGCATTTGGCTGCGTCCTGCGGTGCAATGCCATCCCATTTGACGAGTCTCTCCGCGTGTTTTTACACTGAAGCTAGTTTCACACAGGCAGTTGTGATTTTGCACGAGAAAATCACGACAAAATTGCGTTTTTTTTCTGCGATATTTCAGCATCAGCAATGCTTTTTCTTGAGAATAAACTCACATTGCTGCTGCTGCCCACCATTAAATTGCATGAATTTTTATCACAAAAGTCAATGGGACTTTCTAATGTTATAAAGCAATGTGTTGCATGAAAAGCACAAGTTTGTGCGTTGCAATGCCATAAAAAGGAGGCTCCTTAGGGAAACATGGGAGATAAAAAAAATCATACAATCCTAGACTGGTAGAGTTGGAAGGGACCTCCAGGGTCATCGGGTCCAACCCCCTGCTCAGTGCAGGATCACTAAACCATCCCAGACTGATGTCTGTCCAGCCTTTGTTTGAACGCTTCCATTGAAGGAGAACTCCCCACCTCCTGTGGTAACCTGTTCCACTCATTGATCACCTCACTGTCTAATATCTAATCTGTGTCTCCTCCTTTTCAGTTTCATCCCATTGCTTCTAGTCTTCCCTTGTACAAATGAGAATAGGGCTGATCCCTCTGCACTGTGAAGGCCCTTCAGATATTTGTAGACAGCTATTAAGTCTCCTCTCAGCCTTCTTTTTTGCAAGTTAAACATTCCCAGATGCTTTAACCGTTCCTCATAGGACATGATTTGCAGACCGCTCACCACCTTGATAGCTCTTCTCTGAGCTTGCTCCAGTTTGTCTATGTCTTTTTTTAAAGTGGGGTGTCCAGAACTGAACACAGTATTCCAGATGAGGTCTGACTAAGGAAGAGTGGAGGGGGAGAATGACCTCACGTGATCTAGACTCTATGCTTCTCTTAATACATCCCAGAATTGTGTTTGTCTTTTTGGCTGCTGCATCACATTGTTGACACATGTTCAGTCTATGATCTATTAGTACACCCAAGTTTTTTTCACATGAGCTGCTGCTTAGCTCAATTTCTCCCATTCTGTATGAACTTTTTTCATTTTTCTTACCCAGATGTGGGACTTTGCATTTCCCCTTGTTAAATACCATTATGTTGGTCGCTGCCTGCCGTTCAAGCTTTTCTAGATCTTTTTGAATACTCTCTCTCTCTCTTCCGTAGTGTTAGCTATCCCTCCTAGCTTTGTGTCATCAGCAAATTTGATCAGTTTCCCAACAATTCACTTCTCCAGATCATTTATAAAAATGTTGAACACCACTGGGTCTAGGACAGAGCCCTGTGGAACCTCACTTGATACATTCTTCCACTTGGATGGGCAGCCATTTATGACAACTTGTTGAGTACGATCACTCAGCCAGTTCTGAATCCACCTAACAGTTGCCTTGTCAATCCCATATTTGGTCATTTTTTTAATAAGTATAGTAGGAGATACTTTGTCAAATGCTTTACTATGGTCAAGAAAAACTATATCCACCACATTTCCCTGATCAACCTATTCAGTGATACTATCATAGAAGGAAATTAGATTAGTCTGACATGACTTGTTTGTTACAAACTCATGCTGGTTCTGGTTAATTACTCTGTTTTCATCCAAGTACTTGCATACATGCTGTTTAATAATTTACTCAAAGATCTTTCCCGGTATAGAAGTCAGGCTCACAGGCCTGTAGTTTCTTTCCTTTTTGGAAAATGGGGACAACATTTGCCCTTTTCCAATCTTCTGGGACTTCTACTGTTCTCCAGGAATTTTCAAAGATTATCACGAGTGGTTCAGCAATTACCTCTGCTGCTTCCTTTGGTATCCTAGGATGTAATTCATCTGGACCTTGAGACTTGAATTCATTAAAGTTAGCTAAGTGTTCCCTCACCATCTCTCTGCTTACAGATAGCCTGCACTCTTTTATTCCCCCAATAGCACAGGGAAGATCAGTTGATGTCCCATCTACTTTCTGAGAGAAAACAGATACAAAATAGGAATTTAAAAGTTCGACCTTCTCAACATCATTCTTAACCAATTCACCATTTTCATCTTGTAAGCATCCAATAGCATCTTTGGCTTTGCTTTTGACATATCCCCCAAATCCTTTTTTATTGCTTTTGGCCTCTGTTGCAAGCCTCAATTCATGATTAGCTTTAGCTTTTCTGACACTTGTCCTACAGTTTCTGCAGACCCCATTATATTCGTCTTTAAATATTTCCCCCCTCTTTCCATTTGATGAACATATTTTTCTTTGTTTTTAACATGTAAGTTCTGTGTTCATCCATCCTGGTCTCTTTAAATGCTTCCCCTTCTTCCTTCTTTTAGGGATTGTTACCGCTTTGAGAATCTTATTTCGCAATATTTCCCAACCTTCTTGGACATCTCTGTCCTTAAGAACATCCAGCCATTGGATTCTTCCTACCCGCTTTCTGAGTATGTTGAAATCTGCCTTTCTGAAATCCACCCTTGAGGTCTGAGTTTTCTCAGGTCTTCCTCCCCTTTTTATCCTAAATTCAAGGATATCATGATCACTGCTTCCTATGGTCCCAGCCACCCTTAATTCCCCAACCGTTTCCTCCCTGTTGGTAAGAATTAGATCCAAGATAGCAGATCCCCTTGTTTTGTCTTCGACGTTTTGGAAAATAAAGTTGTCCACAAGAGCGGATAAGAATTTGTTGGATCCATTGCTTTTACCTGAGAGAGATTCCCAATGAATGTCTGGACGGGTAAAATCTCCCA
Organism: Eleutherodactylus coqui; assembly: GCF_035609145.1. Taxonomy (NCBI): domain Eukaryota; kingdom Metazoa; phylum Chordata; class Amphibia; order Anura; family Eleutherodactylidae; genus Eleutherodactylus; species Eleutherodactylus coqui. The sequence goes on along the minus strand of NC_089848.1, from coordinate 130,851,384 downwards.
TGATCACTATGTCATACTTTTTTGAGAGCTTGGCCATCTGATGTAGAAAGAGTTCATCCATATCTTCTGCTCATCCAGGTGGCCTATGGTAAATGCCTACAATGGTGACTTTTCTGTTGTTCTCTCTGTGTATTCTCACCCAAACAGTTTCTACCAAACTCCCAGCTCTGAAGCTTGAATCTCTGTCGAAATGAATGTTGCATAACATAAAACACAACACCTCTTCCCCTTTATTTTGGTCTGTTTCTTATAAATAAGTTGTATCCTTCAAGCTTTGTGTTCCAATCATGTGTATCATTCCACCAAGTTTCTGTGATGCCTATGACATCATATTTCTCTCCCTGTGTTAGGAGCTCCAATTCTCCTTGTTTGTTTCCCATGCTCTGTGCATTTGTATAAAAACATTTTAGTTTGTGATCGGGGTCTCTTGCTCCTCTACTTGCCTTCTGATTTTTTTGTCTTTGTTCTTCCTTTCCACTTCTAATAGCAAGGTTCTCAAATGTATTTATTAGCTGTATAATTTTATCTGGCCTTTCACTTCCCATCCCATATTGTTCTAGTTTAAAGCTCTTCTAATGAGGGAAGCAAGGCACCCACCAAAAATGTGCTTACCTGTTTTTGTAAGGTGCAACCTGTCTCTAGCAAGCAATCCATCATATAGGTAATTCACTCCATGGTCTAGGAATCCAAATCTTTGCTGATGGCACCATCGACGTAGCCTGTTGTTCACCTCTAGAATCCTGTTCCATTTCCTTATTCCATGGCCATCCACTGGGAGGATGGAAGAGAAGACCACCTGTGCTCCTAGTTCCTTCACCTTCTTTCCGAGGTCTTCAAAGTCTCTGCAGATGGATGCAAGGTCCTTTTTTGCAGTGTCATTTGTCCCTACATGTATTAGTAGGAATAGGTGGTGTTCTGTAGGACTGAAGAGTCGTAACAGCCTATCAGACACATCTGTGATTTGAGTACCTGGAAGACAGCACACCTCTCATGAGCTGTCAGGTCTGCAGACAGCGGCCTCTGTTCCTCTCAATAGGAAATCCCCTACAACCAGCAGTCTCCTCTTCTTCTTCTTCACAACAGCACTTCTTTTTCTCCATTCAAGAGGACTCTGTGCACTTTCTACACAGTTCTTTGTGGGTAGAGTTATTTCTTGCTGCACCTCTTTCTCCTCTGCTCTGTTCTTTGTGGGTAGAGTCATTTCTTGCTGTACCTCTTTCTCCTCTGTTCTTTGTGGGTAGAGTCATTTCTTGCTGTACCTCTTTCTCCTCTGTTCTTTGTGGGTAGAGTCATTTCTTGCTGTACCTCTTTCTCCTCTGCTCTTTGTGGGTAGAGTCATTTCTTGCTGTACCTCTTTCTCCTCTGTTCTTTGTGGGTAGAGTTATTTCTTGCTGCACCTCTTTCTCCTCTGCTCTGCTCTTAGTGGGTAGAGTCATTTCTTGCTGCACCTCTTTCTCCTCTGCTCTTTGTGGGTAGAGACATTTCTTGCTGTACCTCTTTCTCCTCTGTTCTTTGTGGGTAGAGTTATTTCTTGCTGCACCTCTTTCTCCTCTGCTCTGCTCTTTGTGGGTAGAGTCATTTCTTGCTGTACCTCTTTCTCCTCTCCTCTGCTCTTTGTGGGTAGAGTCATTTCTTGCTGTACCTCTTTCTCCTCTGTTCTTTGTGGGTAGAGTCATTTCTTACTGTACCTCTTTCTCCTCTGCTCTGCTCTTTGTCGGTAGAGTCATTTCTTGCTGTACCTCTTTCTCCTCTCCTCTGCTCTTTGTGGGTAGAGTCATTTCTTGCTGTACCTCTTTCTCCTCTGTTCTTTGTGGGTAGAGTCATTTCTTACTGTACCTCTTTCTCCTCTGCTCTGTTCTTTGTGGGTAGAGTCATTTCTTGCTGCACCTCTTTCTCCTCTGCTCTGCTCTTAGTGGGTAGAGTCATTTCTTGCTGCACCTCTTTCTCTTCTGCTCTTTGTGGGTAGAGTCATTTCTTGCTGTACCTCTTTCCCCTCTCCTCTGCTCTTTGTGGGTAGAGTCATTTCTTGCTGTACCTCTTTCTCCTCTGCTCTGTTCTTTGTGGGTAGAGTCATTTCTTGCTCTACCTCTTTCTCCTCTGCTCTGTTCTTTGTGGGTAGAGTTATTTCTTGCTGCACCTCTTTCTCCTCTGCTCTGTTCTTTGTAGGTAGAGTCATTTCTTGCTGCACCTCTTTCTCCTCTGCTCTGTTCTTTGTGGGTAGTCATTTCTTGCTGCACCTCTTTCTCCTCTGCTCTGTTCTTTGTAGGTAGAGTCATTTCTTGCTCTACCTCTTTGTCCTTCTGCTCAGGAACCAGTACCAGCTCCCCTGCGTGAGAACCTTGTACCAGTTCTCGAACAGTATGGGTGCCAGCTAGAGATGAGCTGGATGCTTGTTCGAGTATTAGGGTACTCAAGATGCTCGTTACTCGAGAGGAACACCACGCGGTGCTCGAGTCAATTGCATTTCCTTCCCCGCATGTTTAGTGCCATTTTCTAGCTAATAAACATCCGGGGAAGGCATTGCCACTTCCTGCTGTGATGTGCCAGCCCTCTGCCTGCCAACAGCAGTGAGTGGCTGGGCCGATCAGGAGACCGCCGAGTACGTAAAGTGGTCCCACCCGCGGCTCTCCTCAGACACATGCTGGCAGAGGTTAGGGATAGTGCTGCTGCTGCTGATATAGGGACAGTGTTAGAGTAGGATCCTGTCTTCAAGAACCCCAACGGTCCTTCTTAGAGCTACTCTTCATCATGTGTATTATAGTTGTGGCTGGCTGGGAGCAGTAGTGCACCAATTTTTTTTTTTTTAAGCATCTCGGGCTGTGCAGGCCATTACATCTATAGCGTTCTCAGTCTGCAGTGCATTGCGCAAAGTTTAGGGACAGAGCTGCCTATATAGGGAAAGTTTTACAGTCCTACTGATCCTCTGTGCAAGAACCCCAATGGTCCTTCTTAGGGCTATATCTCACCGTGTGCATTATAGTTGTGGCTGACTGGAATTAGTAGTGCACCAACTTTTGTATTACGCATCTAGGCCTGTTCCCAGCCTTGCAGTTATAGCTTCTCAGCCTGCAGTGCCGTACATCCAGCTCTCACCGTGAAACTGCTCTCTAACATCTCCTAGCCTTACTGGGGTCTGCCTATACTCTTGCTACAGAAATGTTATTGGGGTCCACCTATACTCTTGCTACAGAAATGTTACAGGGGTCCACCTATACTCTTGCTACAGAAATGTTACAGGGGTTCGCCTATACTCTTGCTACAGAAATGTTACTGGGGTTCGCCTATACTCTTGCTACAGAAATGTTACTGGGGTCCGCCTATACTCTTGCTACAGAAATGTTACTGGGGTCCGCCTATACTCTTGCTACAGAAATGTTACAGGGGTTCGCCTACACTCTTGCTACAGAAATGTTACAGGGGTCCGCCTACACTGTTGCTACAGAAATGTTACAGTGGTTGACCTATACTCTTGCTATATAAATGTTACTGGGGTTCGCCTATACTCTTGCTACAGAAATGTTACAGGGGTTCGCCTATACTCTTGCTACAGAAATGTTACTGGGGTTCGCCTATACTCTTGCTACAGAAATGTTACAGGGGTCCGCCTATACTCTTGCTACAGAAATGTTACTGGGGTCCGCCTATACTCTTGCTACAGAAATGTTACTGGGGTTCGCCTACACTCTTGCTACAGAAATGTTACAGGGGTCCGCCTACACTGTTGCTACAGAAATGTTACAGGGGTTGACCTATACTCTTGCTATATAAATGTTACTGGGGTTCGCCTATACTCTTGCTACAGAAATGTTACAGGGGTCCGCCTATACTCTTGCTACATAAATGTTACTGGGGTCTGCCCATACTCTTGCTACAGAAATGTTACTGGGGTCCGCCTACACTGTTGCTACAGAAATGTTACAGGGGTCTGCCTATACTCTTGCTACAGAAATGTTACTGGGGTTCGCCTATACTCTTGCTACAGAAATGTTACTGGGGTTCGCCTACACTCTTGCTACAGAAATGTTACTGGGGTTCGCCTATACTCTTGCTACAGAAATGTTACAGGGGTTCGCCTATACTCTTGCTACAGAAATGTTACTGGGGTCCGCCTATACTCTTGCTACAGAAATGTTACAGGGGTCCGCCTATACTCTTGCTACAGAAATGTTACTGGGGTTCGCCTATACTCTTGCTACAGAAATGTTACTGGGGTTCGCCTATACTCTTGCTACAGAAATGTTACAGGGGTTCGCCTATACTCTTGCTACAGAAATGTTACTGGGGTCCGCCTATACTCTTGCTACAGAAATGTTACTGGGGTCCGCCTATACTCTTGCTACAGAAATGTTACTGGGGTTCGCCTACACTCTTGCTACAGAAATGTTACTGGGGTCCGCCTACACTGTTGCTACAGAAATGTTACAGGGGTTGACCTATACTCTTGCTATATAAATGTTACTGGGGTTCGCCTATACTCTTGCTACAGAAATGTTACAGGGGTTTGCCTATACTCTTGCTACAGAAATGTTACAGGGGTCCGCCTATACTCTTGCTACATAAATGTTACTGGGGTCTGCCCATACTCTTGCTACAGAAATGTTACTGGGGTCCGCCTACACTGTTGCTACAGAAATGTTACAGGGGTTGACCTATACTCTTGCTATATAAATGTTACTGGGGTCCGCCTATACTCTTGCTATATAAATGTTACTGGCGTCCGCCTATACTCTTGCTATATAAATGTTACTGGGGTCCGCCTATACTCTTGCTACAGAAATGTTACTGGGGTCCGCCTATACTCTTGCTACATAAATGTTACAGGATCTGCCTATACTCTTGCTACAGAAATGTTACTGGGGTCTCCCTATACTCTTGCTACAGAAATGTTACTGGGGTCTACCTATACTTCTGCTACAGGAATGTTACTGGGGTCCGCCTATACTCTTGCTACAGAAATGTTATTGGGGTCCACCTATACTCTTGCTACAGAAATGTTACAGGGCTCCGCCTATACTCTTGCTACATAAATGTTACAGGGGTCCGCCTATACTCTTGCTACATAAATGTTACTGGGGTCCGCCTATACTCTTGCTACAGAAATGTTACAGGGCTCCGCCTATACTCTTGCTACATAAATGTTACAGGGGTCCGCCTATACTCTTGCTACATAAATGTTACTGGGGTCTGCCTATACCTTTGCTACAGAAATGTTACTGGGGTCCGCCTATACTCTTGCTACATAAATGTTACTGGGGTCCGCCTATACTCTTGCTACAGAAATGTTACTGGGGTCCGCCTATACTCTTGCTACAGAAATTTTACAGGGCTCCGCCTATACTCTTGCTACATAAATGTTACTGGGGTCCGCCTATACTCTTGCTACAGAAATGTTACTGGGGTTCGCCTATACTCTTGCTACAGAAATGTTACAGGGGTTCGCCTATACTCTTGCTACAGAAATGTTACTGGGGTCCGCCTATACTCTTGCTACAGAAATGTTACTGGGGTCCGCCTATACTCTTGCTACAGAAATGTTACTGGGGTTCGCCTACACTCTTGCTACAGAAATGTTACTGGGGTCCGCCTACACTGTTGCTACAGAAATGTTACAGGGGTTGACCTATACTCTTGCTATATAAATGTTACTGGGGTTCGCCTATACTCTTGCTACAGAAATGTTACAGGGGTTTGCCTATACACTTGCTACAGAAATGTTACAGGGGTTGACCTATACTCTTGCTATATAAATGTTACTGGGGTTCGCCTATACTCTTGCTACAGAAATGTTACAGGGGTCCGCCTATACTCTTGCTACATAAATGTTACTGGGGTCTGCCCATACTCTTGCTACAGAAATGTTACTGGGGTCCGCCTACACTGTTGCTACAGAAATGTTACAGGGGTTGACCTATACTCTTGCTAGTTAAATGTTACTGGGGTCCGCCTATACTCTTGCTATATAAATGTTACTGGCGTCCGCCTATACTCTTGCTATATAAATGTTACTGGGGTCCGCCTATACTCTTGCTACAGAAATGTTACAGGGGTCCGCCTATACTCTTGCTACATAAATGTTACAGGATCTGCCTATACTCTTGCTACAGAAATGTTACTGGGGTCTGCCTATACTCTTGCTACAGAAATGTTACTGGGGTCTGCCTATACTCTTACTACGGAAATGTTACTGAGGTCCGCCTATACTTCTGCTACAGGAATGTTACTGGGGTCCGCCTATACTCTTGCTACAGAAATGTTATTGGGGTCCACCTATACTCTTGCTACAGAAATGTTACAGGGCTCCGCCTATACTCTTGCTACATAAATGTTACAGGGGTCCGCCTATACTCTTGCTACATAAATGTTACTGGGGTCCACCTATACTCTTGCTACAGAAATGTTACAGGGCTCCGCCTATACTCTTGCTACAGAAATGTTACAGGGGTCCGCCTATACTCTTGCTACATAAATGTTACTGGGGTCTGCCTATACCTTTGCTACAGAAATGTTACTGGGGTCCGCCTATACTCTTGCTACATAAATGTTACTGGGGTCCGCCTATACTCTTGCTACAGAAATGTTACTGGGGTCCGCCTACACTCTTGCTACAGAAATGTTACTGGGGTCCGCCTATACTCTTGCTACAGAAATTTTACAGGGCTCCGCCTATACTCTTGCTACATAAATGTTACTGGGGTCCGCCTATATACTTGCTATAGAAATGTTACTGGGGTCCGCCTATACTCTTGGTACTGAAAGGTTTGAGGGGTTCACCTATACTCTTGCTACAGAAATGTTACTGGGGTCTGCCTACACTTCCTTAATACGTTTCAACGTAGCTATTCTCTCCTGAAAATCGCTTATCGCAGAAGGATACGACATGCTGTTATCTTTTTTTTTACTTACAACATCGCATCAATGAAAACATCGCTAACCTGAAGGAAACCATTGAAAATCATCGGTTTTATAATTCTGCTTTTTTATTCACTCTCATATTGCGCAATTGTCCACGGGCGGGTTCGCTTTGCGGACCTTTACATTTCACTGCAGATACCACATGGATGGCTTCCATTGAAGTCAATGGAAGCCATCCAATCCGTGGCCCATCCGCAATTGAATTGCAGATTGGGCCACGGATTCTGTGGGAAAGCAAGAGATTAAAAAAAACAAATCTCTGCACATGTGCGCCGGCGCACTGGCATTTCTGCACACATCTGCAGGGAAGAAAACAGAAGACCTGGATGGGTAACTAGGAGACCCGTAGTGTCCTCGGCCATGAGCAGGGTCGGATTGTGCTGCGGGCTCCCACATACAGAATCCTATCCGACCGTGGACTATCCGACCGTGGACGAGGACGGACCATAGATTGGTCGGATATATTGTTGCAGTATAATGTGTATCAATTTCTGACTATGTAAAACAACGCTAATTATTATTTAGGCTAAATAGCAACATCAGAATAATTATTAACTCTGTCAGGAATAAAGGTATGGGACGTTTAAGCATAGATTTGGATTCCCCATTAGATACATTTGCCACATGATCCCCTTCTCATTTGAAATTATTGACTTGCTTCCAAGATGGCGGCTTTCAAAATGACTGTCAAATTGGACAATGCCCCTCACAAATATGTCCCCTTCTCCTTAGCAACATCACACACAGAGGATGGTGTACTCAACCACCGTTTTTCATTTATCCAGGTGTCTCTATATTGGTCGACCCAGTATATACAAACAAAATATATAATAAATGATATGTGCAGATATTCAAGAAGGGGACAAAAAGTGACCCTGGAAACTACAGGCCAGTAAGTCTGACTTGTATTGTGGATAAAATGTTTGAAGAGTTTCCAAGAGATGCTATCCTGGAGGACCTCGAGGAAAATAGCTGTATAACTCTGTGTTAGTATGGGTTTATGAGAGATTGCTCCTGTGAAACCAACCTGATCAGCTTCTATGAGGAGGTAAGTTCTAGACTGGAACGAGGTGCTTTTCAAAAGCGTTTGATACTGTGCTACATAAAATGTAGGTATATAAACTGATAATGCTTGGTCTGGGGGAGACTGTGTGTAAGGCCGGCTTCACACGACCGAGTTGGATTCCACATGTTGGATCCCACAGCGAATTCCGCCTGTTAAGTCGGCTAGCAAACCTGCATACATGTGGTTTCTGTAATGTGGATGACCGTGGCGGCTCGCCGTAGGATATGCGCTGTACAGTTTGTTTGTTTTTTTAATGTTTCTATTTTCCTGCTTCCTAGTACATGTGACCTGTACACAATGTTAGTTGCATATGGGCTGCGGTTTAGACAGCCCCCATCTGCTGCAAAAGAGAGCATGCTGTGATTTTTCCTCTGCTCGTGGAATACGCAATATGTATCCGTGAATGTAAAAAAAGGTGAAAATGCATGCTTTTTAATTACCACACTTTGCCGTGGTTTACGCAATTGGAATCCGTCAGTGTGAAGCCGGTCTGAGTGTGTAAGTAACTAGTTAGTGATAGAAAGCAGAGGGTAGTTATAAATGGTGTGGAGGGGCAGCTAGTGGTTGGTGAGTGGGGTCTGCTTTCATCCTCTTGCACTGGCGGCTGTCCTTGGTATCTGCCTGGCAGATCCCATATCAACGGCCTTCACATGGCGTGATAAATGAGTGTTGTCACGGAATATGTTTATTTTGCCTATTAATTTGTTCGTGACGCCAGTGCTTTACAGCACAAAATGTAATAGTTGATGAAAATGACGAATTAATCACACTAAGCTGAGGTTTAGTAAAATCAACATCATTAATTATCCTTTTTCTTTTTTTTTTCTTTTGTGAAGGAGATAATAGCAGAAATTAGATTGGTGTTCAGTACAGTCAATCCACAGCAATTAAGCACTTTTACTCCTTTAAATCCACAAACTGTTGACCTAATTGTATGGGCTTCCCTTTAATAGCCTTGTAATTGTGCCTAGGTATGGCTTTGATTCCCAGTCTCCACATTAATTCGCCTCCATGCAGGCGCTGGTGGACCATTAGGCCCTAGCAGAAATTTGGAGTCTTATCTCTCCTGATAATGGGGATGTTGGATGTGGGCGGGGGGAACGCTACTGACATAAATAGCCTCCCGGGAAATCCTGATCATAGATGGTGTATGGCAAGAGGGCTTTGGTGGTACTTATCTCTCTTCAGCGATCGCTGGCTCTCTTTCCCCAGGAATTAATGCCATCACTACAGTAGGAACGGGTTGCATCTCAATGGGGAGGGTGCAGCTGTGCTGGGGGAGAAAATGGCTAGGTTGGAGGAGTGTTTAACTAAGGACTGGCAGGGAGGGCAAAAATAGGGGGGAAGACAGTGCAGACAGTGATCTAGGATCACGTATTGGGAATGGGAGTCGAGCAAGCGGTGGTGTTCGTACAGTTAGAACTGATATAACAGCTAATAGGACCATAAGTAGCACAATGAATACAAAGAACGACAACAACAGTATAAATTGTATGGCAACGAATGCAAGAAGTCTGATCAGTAAAGTGGGTGAGCTTGATGCAAGAATGTCTGAAGAAAATTACGATATAGTGGGAATAATGGAAACATAGCTTGATGGTACTGGGACTATCGCATAGGGAACGCTGGCAAAAAACTGCACAAAACAATAGCAGAATTTTTGTGTTTTTTTTTCTCCCTGCCCACAAAAATGATTAATAAAAGATCTACAAAAATACATTATGTGTACCCAAAATGCTACTAATGTAGTGGCCCAGTACATGCTTTCCTGGCCCCCTCTATAATGTCATACATGTCATGTCTTGTGTTGGTGCTCTATGCAAAATGTCTTGTCATTCTGTTGTGTGTATTGCACAGCTGCAGCATATTATGGGTTAATGTCTACAAAATATGAGCTGTCTGCCTGTGACTGTATCAATTCTAGCCTGTCATGGGGTGTGAGAGAAGGTATAAATGTGAGTGCTTGAGAGTGGGAAAAGGGTCTTCAATCTGTCCTCCATCTTTGGGTCCATCTTCTAGATCTCCTAGAAAACACAGAGGCCCAAGGTGGCACCTTTGGATGAAGAGGAGAGGTTTTCCTGGAATGTGTGTCTGCAGTTCAAACTGCAAGTGAGCCGCAAAGAGAGAGAGTGAGCCGAGCGCAAGTTCAGTTAGTCAAGGCCTAGTGCAGAGGTACTCAATTGTCCGTGTTTCACACTCAAGCGTCTTGAAGTCTGAGAGTCTGTGGAGTGACCCTACCACTTTCCTCCTCTGGAGTGTTCCCCTTCCAGGAGCCGTTCCTGACAGATAACATGGACTGAAGGACCGGTATCATCCTGAGTTTCCTTCCTGACCTTAAATCTCCTGTTTTATCTGCACTAGTGTATCTCTTGAATTTATGCCATGTACTTCTAAGAAATTTTCAGTAAAGTTATTTCCAGGCCCTGACCATTCCTGGGGACCTGAGGTACTTAAACTATCTGTGGCTCATTTATTTGCCCTGCCGATGGTCATGCCAGGGGGTATTGGAATGGTTGCATCACCCTGACAAAACCTCTACACTTGTTATCCTGTTTATTGGGCATCCCCATGCCGGGGGCGTCCAGAAGAGGCCCAGTGCTGCCCTGGTCTTGGCTACGTGTGTCCCTCCGGGAGGGAGGCTGGTAAGTGCCGCCGCGACAAGCCAACACTTTACCCTCCCAGCTCCTCAGCATATGTCATGTGTCCAGGGTTACCCTACGGGACGCTGCACTAATACAAACTACAGCTCGTCACACAACAAACAAGCCCTCATACGGCCATGTCAACGGAAAGATAAAAAGGTAGGGCTTCTAAGAAGAAGAAATGAAAATCCCCCAAACTAGGTTGAGTCACTAAGGGGTTAATGCTTAAAAGCATTGCTTACAAAAGCAAAAGAGAATGCAAGTGATAAGTAAGTGCGCCTCAAAAGAATTAAAGGGGTTGTCCGCTTCAATAGATCTGCCTGAGGTAAAATAAGAAACTGAACTATACTCGCCCCTCTACTGCTGTTGTGATCCAGCGCTGCAGCCCTGCTGTGGTCCCAGCGTTTGTTGTGACAGCAGCCGTCACAGGGAGTCAGGTGACCACTGAAGCCAATCAGAGGCTGCAGCGTCACATTCCTGAACTCCTGGCATCATGGCATTAAGGATGTGAGTGCCAAAGCCAGGAGAATGAGCGGGGATGTTGTAGCCTCTGAGTGTCACCTGATTTCCTGTGATTGCCATTCTCACAACAAATACAAGGACCGTAGCGGAGCTGCAACGCTGGATCACGGCCGCCACAGAGGGGGGAGCAGGCAGCACTATGGAAGCAGGATTGTCTGGTGACCTGCAACTTCTTTAAGCCAAACTCAGTATTTGATGGCAGTAGCAGTCACTAAGAGAGCTACTACTTTTGATGCCAAGTGTCAAAGTCCATCTCTGGTATGCAGACTTGGCCAATATACAACCAGAGACGGAGAACTTCACCTCCATATCACCAAGAATTGGACACTTTATTACTAAGTTACAAGCAATTACAGTATAAGAAGCTCAATGGGAACCAGATTCTAAATCATTTAAAGGGATTCTGTCATTAGAAAAAAGAAACTATTCCTCCCCCGTCAGTCCTCTTACCACATCTTCTCCTTCCCGATCTTCTCCTATCTGCTGCAGTTCCCCCTGGGTCACCTCACCTCCAGCTGGCCAGATACTCGTCTTCCTGTGATGTAGCGTACATCGAAGATGCAATAAGAGGACTGACGGGGGAGGAATAGGTAAGTATAGAATTTTTTTTCTTTAGTGACAGAACCCCGTTAATTTGATTATCTATTGGTGCATTGCCAGAGATTTCCCCAGGTATGATGAAGGTGCATGGTATCACTCTTTGGTGTAATTTTTGGGTATAACTGTTGAGGGAACATGTAGTCCTGTTGTGTAAGACGGTGAGTGAACAATATTTGCTTTGGTTTGTTGTGGGTACCAATACACAGTGCTTTGAATAAGTAGAGGGCATCTAGTAAAGAGCAAATACAGGGTGAGTCGAAAGTCAGGGCCACTCAGAATATCCTCTGAAGGAAAAGAGATACAAGTAGGAAACTTTGTAGAACACTTAGGTGGGTGAGGGAAAACTTTTTGGTTTTATGCCATCTTGGTGGTAGCCATCTTGAATTCAGATATTTCATGGGTCATGGGATACATGATTTAAGGGTAGAATTCCATCAGAGACTGATAGGTGGAGTCATTCTTTCAATATCTGCAAACATTTCTAAGTTATGAATAATGTCATGTTGAATATTAATAAAGTTGTGTTGAATTATGTGTCACCCAGACTCAAATGACCGGTTCTCGGTTTTCCTGGACTCTACTAGTTTCCCTGAACTTCTGAATCAGTTTCCTGACACTTTGTACATTCATTGGACATCTTTTTGGGTGTTCTTGTAGGAAAGCCTCAGACACCTCCCCTGACCTTCTGTTGCTGACCATCAGAATAATCTCAATTCTGTCCTGGATTGTTAACTCTTCTGGTGCCTGAAAAGATATGCGATTAGTGGTTTACATACCACATAATTCAACATCACAACTTTATTAATACTGAACTTGACTTCATCCATAACTAGAAAATGGTTGCAGTTAATGACAAAATGACTCCACCCATCAATTTCTGATGAAATTCTACCCTTAAATCATATAACTCATGACCCCCTTCTATTGAACTTTACTGGGCTGAATCCAAGATGGCTGTCACTAAAATGGCTGACAGGCACAACCACAGTGCTAAAAAGTTTCCACTCGCTCACCTAAATGTTCCACAAAGTTTCCTACTTATGTCTCATTTCATTAAGAAGATATTCTGGATGGCCTTGACTATTGACTCACCCTATATGCATCACCATGGCTTTAGCCATGGCACCGAGGAGAAGCTGGGAGCGCAGTTGTTTGTCACATGATCTCTATATCCGAAAGTCAACTTGGGATCAGTGCAGCGCGTACGGCGGCGGCTGTGAGTGAGTACAACTTTTTTTATTTTTTGGTTCCACTCCAATATGTCTGTCTCTGCAGTGGTCACAGGACCCAACCAGCTCACTGGGATTTTTCCTGGTGGGCTCATTGACCCGTCCGCCTCTGTAATGTACCATATAATGTACTGAAAAACCTTTTAAAAATTCTAAGTGGATTAACCTTTTCCAATCCACTGTCTGATGTCTAAAGACATTCTGATTGAAGCCTGTACAGCTCCGATGTCGGAAGACGTCAGGCAGGGTATTCTTACTGTGGATTGCTGGCTGCTCTGTTGTCGGGGGTGCCTCTCCAGCATGTCATATACCACAGTACTAACTCTAGCCAGCAGATGGCACCATTGTATAATGGCAGAAAGAGAAAGCCCTACAGGAAACCCTGATACGAAAATTGGATTGCAAAGGGTTAAAATGAAAAAAAAATATAATAATAATAATATTTCCACCATCATTGGGAGCGGTGTTGGGGGGGGGGGTGTCTTGTTTTTATGGCGTAGAAACTGTAGCAATAATGACATGCTAACTCTCTTCTACAGTCAGTACGTTTATGAGAATGCCAAATTTAGATAGTTTTTTTTTCTCGCTATATTACTTTTGAACACACCTTTGGAAAAAAAAAGCATTTTCTGCCGCCATCTTCTGACAGCCATGACTTTTTTATTTTTCCATCGACATAGTTGTGTGAGAACTCAATTTTTTGTGGGCGTCCTGTAGTTCCCATTGGTACCATTTTGGAGTACATGGGCCTTTTTGATTGCTTTTTATTAAATGCTTTCTTGGAGACAAGATTAGATGACCAAAAAAGCGCAATTCTGGCATTGTTTTTTTATGTTGATGTTCACTGTGTGGAATGAATAATGTGGTATTTTGATAGATCCGACCTTTACAGATACAACAATACCAAAGATGCTTTTAGGTTTGTTTTGTTTGAATTTTTTTTATTAGAAGTGTAGGAAAAGTGTGTTTTTTTACTTTTATTACCTTTTATTTTTTCTAATAATTAATAAAACTTTTTAAAACTCATTTTTACATTTTTGTAGTTCCCATAGGAAAGTTGAGATCATTGGTCGCTCATAGAGTGTAATGTAATACCATAGTATTGCATTATACTGCATTTGGATAGGCAGTAGAGATGAGCGAACGTACTCGTTTAGGGTGATTTTGCAATTGAGCAGCGCTTTTTTCGAGTAACTGACTACTCGGGCAAAAATATTCGGGGGGTGCCGGGGGGGCTGGGGGTTGCAGAGGGGAGTGGGGGGGTGAGAGAGAGAGAGAGCTCCCCCCTGTTCCCCACTGCTACCCCCGGCTCCACCACGCCGCCCCCCCGGCGCCCCCTGAATCTGTTCGCCCGAGTAGTCAGTTACTCAAAAAAAGCAGTGCTCGATTGCGAAATCGCCCTAAACAAGTACGTTCACTCATCTCTAATAGGCAGTCTATCAGGTCATACCACAGGTATGGCTTGATAGGCAATCAGACATGGCAGCCTCGAGGACAGAAACGGAACAACAAACAAGAGTGAACAGATTCTTGTTGAGTCGGGGCTGCATTTACACGGAACACTAATCATTCCGATTACTACTGGATGAATCTGAATGAATTATCTGCCTGTGTGAAAGGGTCCTTAGAGGGAAGCTACCTTCCAGTAGGTGGCACTGCTGTGACATTGTACTATCCCCATTTGCATACCAAATTTCCCAGAGGAGCATTGCATGGCCTCTAAGCTTCCTTCCGCCTGCTTGTCACTCTCCACAAGGAGAATACTTCTCAGCACAGATTGATACACTGTAACTGTATATTCTCTTCCGCTTGCCATAAAATATGGAGAGCAATGAGATTCCGTAACCTATTTTCATATATTATATGTACTACAAAGCAGCTTTGCATAATCTGTCGTATTCACCTAATTAACATGTACCCTGATGACAAAGGAGAACAAATTGTAAGTTTTAAAATTAGCATTTTCGGCATCTCCCTTGCAGCGTGCAATGTGAGTTTATATTAATATTTCAAGGCAAATCTAATTTATATGTAATTAGCGACTCTCATGAGTATATTACAAGTGTCTATTTAGAAAGTGCATACGTCTTCCAAATCAAGTGATAATCGGAATATGATTTTACACAATGTACCATTAGATAAAATGATATTTAATTTAACCAACATTTGTCATGCCGCTTCATATGTGGCACGAGGCTGCGCCGGCACCGCTAAGTATATCCTCGGCTGTAAATAGAGCCATGAAGTGGAAATACCAAAATAGAAATCAGTTCGGCGGCCTTTTTACCGGGGGGCAAATGATCTTTGCTGACATAGTTAATAGGCGGCCAAAATCTTCGACACATCTGCAGTACGAAATAACCGGCAGTCAACCCGACCTAGAAATGTGACAGATTGAAAGTGACTCGCAAACGATAAACCTCAAATTATGCAGACGCGGTCGGAATAGAACTGTCAGTATTCAGAGAATTGGAGTGTGACCGGTCTTGATACATTTTTAGTGAAACTTTATATCCCAAATTTGGTTTTATGAAAATGTGTTTTTAACTTTTTCTTCTAGCGTAGGATAAAAAGAGAGGGAGTAGAGCGGACTTAATCAGCAATAATGGTAGCGGATGGGTGAGCGCGGGATTATCAAATGTGAAGAGTCTTGTAACTGGTTATTTTATCACCTGTTTATCATCATTTTAACCAAAATCAGATTATGAGAGGGAGATTTACGCTCTCCTACCAAAAGTAGTCAGACACCTGAGCTGGCATCAATAGTCGTATTTATTTCCATATCTTAGAACTTTGACGTCGGATGCTCTCTGTGGCGTACTTTCTACTAATGTCTGATACATTTCAGCTGGTATTTTCCTCAATTCATCCTGCAAACATCTGGCGAATTCGTTCAAAGTAGATGGATGCTGTCCATAATTCCTGACCTGACATCCCAGTTCATTCCAAAGATATTCAGTAGGTTCAGGTCGGGACTCTCTGCAGGCCAATCCAATCATGGAACATCTATATTCTCAAACTAATGTAAAACAGTGTTGGATGTGTGACAAGGTGCGTTGTCATGCTGGAAGTATGGCCGACCTCCGTGTTCATGGTTATTGTCGTTACAACCAATGGACTGAGACCATGCCATGTAAAACACCCCTCAACCATAACGGGACCTCCACCGTACTTAACTGCTTGCCAGGCACAGTTAGGTAAAGGGTGTTCTCCAGGTATCCTCCACACCCAGGTATATCCATCTGATATGAAGTAATGTGATTCATCACTCCATAGGACGTTCTTCCATTGCCCCACTCTCCAATGATGACGCTCCTTGCACCATTGTAGATCAGCCGATGCGTTGAGGTAGTGATGAATGACTTGTGTGCAGCGGCATAACTGTATATCCAATAACATGCACTTCCCGTCACAAACTATGGCTGACACCTCCAATGATTACTAGTTGAAAGCTAAAGGTCCAAGATGAGATAGTAAAAGGACTTATTTTTTATTTATCAACATAACCAGCAAGTAATTACGCGTTTCGGGGTTGAGCCCCTTCATCAATTCAGCTGCATTAAACATGACAGGAGGCCTGGGGGTGACACAATTCCAAAGGTTATTAGATGTGCCAGAAGCACCTCTTTCCTTCCTGTCTCACATACAGGACCTCTGGCACATCCAAAAACTTTGGGAATTGTGTCACCCCCATGCCTCCTGTAATGTTTAATGCAGCTGAACTGATGAAGGGGCTTGACTCCGAAACGTGTGTTAACTTGCTGGCTCTCTATGTTAATAAATAAAAAAGAAGCGCTTTCACGCATCTCGGACCTTCAGCTTT
Organism: Eleutherodactylus coqui; assembly: GCF_035609145.1. Lineage (NCBI taxonomy): Eukaryota > Metazoa > Chordata > Amphibia > Anura > Eleutherodactylidae > Eleutherodactylus > Eleutherodactylus coqui. Next base: position 130,834,590 of record NC_089848.1, on the reverse strand, counting down.
CATCTAGCTTAGAGGGTTGCGCCTTCACCACCAGTATTTTACCATATTCTCTTCCGCTGTACTCACACCCACCTTGGTGGAGCGTTGGCAGCACCTCCATCATTCGAAAAACTTTGTACTCCAGAACTGTTTCACCGCTCTCGCTGGGTCTTGCTCCACCCTCCTTCTTTATCTTTGCTACCTACCTCCGAGGATCGGCATCTTACGTTCATGGTTTATGACACAATCCATTCTAGTAATAGGGGTGTCCAAAAACTTTTAATAGTAGAACAATATATAAAGACCGAGGTTTCATAAGCCGGTCTGAATAACATGCGTGTTTGTGAACAATGTGCATGATATATGTAGAGGTGCACGGCTCTTCAAATATTAGGCAAATCTCAGCTCCTTTATGCATCTACACAGAAATCTACACCAACTAGTAGCTGACATGGATTTCTGGAGTAATTACCACCAGTTTCTGGAGTAAACTACACATAAATGGGTTGGTACAGAGTGGCTATGCCCCCTCCTGACAAGCCACACCCCCTTTTCTGGAAAGTTGTGTAGAGTGGCATATGTATCAAAAAGTTGCTAAATATTGCGATTTTGTTTTTCCTTTTTTTTTTGCTAAAAATCAATAATAGTTGCTATCGTTTAGTTGTACATTTCTAGCACATATGACTCTGTGCCCAAATGCACCAACCTGGCTGACTGACTTCCGTACTGAACGTTTCAAGATTCAATACATTTTCTTTTATCCAAGTCTGGTGCTGGAATTTCTGTTTTGTCAGCAGTGATATGATATGTCCCCGGCCGGAGTAGCTTTATCTTCAATCGAGTGCACAGCACTACTCATAGCTTAGCAGAGGACAGAAATGCTCGCACCCCCACCCAAGTGCCTTTTTTTTACATTTTTGGCAGAGCATCTTCCATTGAAAGGCTTTTGTTTGTTTGCTAGTTGATTGGGTGCAGCTTCACATGGGCTGATAATCGGACAAACAAGTGTTCCTGCCCAATTGTCAGTCCATGTGAAAGGCCCTTAAAGGGAACCGCTCAGCACATAATGTAGTTTATGAGACTCCGATGTGCTGACAGGTTCCTTTTCAAGGCATAGTGAGAAGTTATAAAGTTATCGCCTATTGAGAGGATAGGAAATAACTTTATGATCAGTGGGGGTCAAACCGCCAATCCTGAGAAAAGGGGTCCAGTCTGTCCAAAAGTGAATGGAGCGGAAGTCAGTCCATGTGTTTCAATGAGAGCACTGCACATTACCGAGTTCCAGTGCTTCAGCAATCTCCAAAGCTATCATTGAAGTGAATGCAGCACCGGCGTGCCTGTGTGACCTCTACTCCATTCACTCGGGGACCAACTGGGCCTCCATTCTCAGGATCAGTGGGGGTCCCAGTGGTTGGACCCCCACTGATCATAAAGTTATCCCTTATCCTGTGGATGGGGAGCAGCGTTATAACTTGGCACAACCCCTTTAACCAATGAGTAGATACTGATATCTAATGGTAATTAAATAATCTAACTTGCCCCCCAGAGTACTAACGGGACCTGGAAATGACACAATAATGGGTTTCAAATGTTCAGTAGAGGTCAACCCCATTTGGAGGTGACTTTGGGGTCAATCACTTGTCAATACAGTCTACTGTGCAGTCGTAGCATCAAGGTTTAGAATGCAAATGGACATGTTCTGTGTAGACGGAGATTGGACCTCCGAATCTCCTCCTCTGGGGGGCCCAAAGTGCCCCAACCCTACACTGAGCAACTGGATGAGCTGACACCAGTGCAAAGTTCTGGAACTTTCTGGACAATAGATCTTATTATCGCCGTCAGAGACTTTCTTTCTGCAGTGACAGCAGTAACATTATAAGAGGTATTATGAAAATCCTGTCAAAGCGGCTGCATCTCCAGAAAGTAAGCGATGTTCTGTTTCAGGAGACTTTTTTTTTATACACATCAAAGCAGCATTTGATCAGGATGTCGAATCCAATATAAATATTTTATGGCTTTCGAAAGAAACAGAAAATGCCATCACTGAGACAAAAGTCCCCTCAAACCACATCGATCGCTGCTAATGCATTACTGGTAATCTGTCGACAGTCACAAATCTGTAGCAGCAGATACAAAGGAGTTCGATGGAAGAAAGTTAGACCTGCGCTCGGATTCCTACACCCAGCGCTCTCATCCTGCCGCCGCAAGGAACTTCCTACAAACGCAAAGTGTATAACCCTTTAAGGACGCCGATTTTTTTTTCCATTTACGGTTTTTCCTCCGCACTTAAAAAAAAAAAGCCTCTTTTATTTCTTGCCGTCGCTGTATGAGGGCTTGTTGTTTTTTGCAGGACGAGTTGTATTTTTTAAAGGCACTATTTTACGTACTGAAATCATTTTTTGAAGTGGAAAGAAAAAGCACAATTCGGACATCTTTGGGGAGGGCAAAAGTGACATGATAACTTTATTCTGTGGGTCAGGACAATTACAAGGAGACCAAATTTTATATAGTTTTTTTTTTGCTGTAGTATTTTTGAAAAAAAAAAGTATCTTTGGAAAAAATAATTTTCTGCCGCCTTCTTCTCCTCGCCATAATTCTTTTATTTTACTGTCAAGATAGTTGTGCGAGGGGTTGTTTTTTTGCAAGACCTCCTGTAGTTTCTATTGGTACTGCAATGAAGTACATACGTGCAACTTTTTGCTAGTTTTTTATTATATTTTATTTAGGCGATGGGGGGATTAAAAAAAGCAGAATTATATGAGCGTTGTGTATTTTTTCTGACGACCTTCACCATGCGGGATAAATAATGCGCTACTTTAATAGATCAGACTTTTATGGATGCAGCAACAGCAAATATGTATTGGGTTTTTTTAATTTAGATTTCTTGTTATAGATATGGTGGAAGGTTTTGTTTTACTTTTATTACCTTTTATTTGTTTTAATAATTAATAAAACTTTTTAAAACTGATTTTTACATTGTTTTAGTCCCTAGAGGGGACAAAAACTTGTGATGGTTTGCTCGCTCCTGCAGTATGATGTAATACCATAGCATTATAGTATACCGCGAGCTGACAGGCAAACTATCAAGCAGCAGCATGGGCATGGCTTCATAGGCAATCTGCAATGGCAGCCCTGGGGGCTTTCAGAAGGCTGCCGGCTGCCATGGCAACTGAGCGGCACCCAGCGATCTCATCGTGGAGGGACGTTTCAGATCCCCAAACTCCGATCGGGGCATTTAAATGCTGCTGTCAGAATTGATGATGGAATTTAAAGGGTTAACAGCTGCGATCAGAAGGAGTGCTGATCGCTGCTGTTAGCACCCAGCAGTACATAGAGCAGGATCGACTCCCGACCCCCTCCCTACAAACGCTGAACCTCCAAGGAGCATTGAGGGGTTAATCAGATATTGACATGACATATAATTAAAAAGCAAAAACCTAGCCCCCTATAACCCAGCGTTGGCTTATAGTAGATGTCCAGTCATAGGATATTGCCTGCAGGTGACACTGAGTTTTGTTCCTCAGTTGCTCCTTGGCTACATTTTAGCTCAGTTTCGTTAGGGCTCAGTCACACGGGCGTTTTTTTGACCGATTTGCAGATGCGCTTGTGATCTGCGTCTATATATACCCAATGCTTTGCGATGGGATCAGTCACATGTCCGTTTTTTATGCGGATGTGCTGAAAATTATATGACACACTGATGAATTCATGAATGGGTGAGTGAGTGCTACCTCTGATTGGCTGAGGGCTGTGACCAATCAGAGGCAGCTCATTCAGCAGGTGGGGATTTTAAATCCCCGCCTGCTGAATACTACAGAAAGCAGTTCAGGAGAAGACCCAGCTGGACGTGGCTGAGCCCCGGCAGCTGCAAAAAGGTGAGTATATATATTTTTTTATTTTTTACACTTTTTTGGATGCTTTTCAGGGAAGGGCTTATATTTGAAGCCCTTCCCCGAAAATTAATACAGCGCTTGCCGGCAGCCCATTGTTTTTAATGGAGCCGACTGTATTTCCGGCTCCATTGAATTCAATGGGTGAACATCGTTCTCCTCTGCCACAGCTGTGGCAGAGGATAGCAGCAGCACCCGTGTGACTGAGCCCTTTGAGCTGATAAATGCTGCTAGCAGCGTTTTTTTCAGCCGTGATGCTGGCTTCGATCATGTGATTTTTTTGTGCGCATCAGTTTTGCGCACGAAAAAACGCCCGTGTGACTGAGCCCTTATTGTGAAGCTGTGATCTGTGACTTCAGTTGATATGCAGTGTTTACAGACGTTTGAGATAGTCTGAGACACACCCACTATCTCATCATTGGTTTAGAGAAACACCCCCCTCCCCACATTATCTTTGATTCAGTCTGCTGCTCCCTCTACATCCTTTGACCCATTAACCCCATAACACCACAGGACATATGTTTATGTTCTGGGCGCAATACATTATAAAAGTGATTATAGCTTTTCTGGTTCAAGTCCCCTACAAGGACATAAAACATTAAAAAAAAATTATAACAAAAAAAATTCCTTTTTTTGCACATTTTCACTCTCAGGGCTTATTCAGACGACCGTATATCGGCCAGGTTTTTAGGCCCGGCCAATATACAGAGTCCCTCTCTGCAGGGGGAGAAGGCTGGGAGCAGTGCTCTGAGCTCACGCCCCCGTGAAAACCCGGCCGATATATGGTCGTCTGAAGCCGCCCTCACACACACAGCGTCGGTAAAACACTGTGATTTTGATCGCAATGTTTTATAATGATTTTTACCGGTGTTTTCGAACAACGCTTTTTAATGCACCTCGTCATTGTGATGGATTAAGAGGTGCGTTAAAAAGTGCAAAAACGAGTCAAAATAGAGCAGACCAATAGGTTGCTATGGAAGTGCTCACACGGAGCTGTTTTAACAGAGCAGAATCTGCGCTGGTAAAAAAGATAGGGCAGCAAGCGCCGATTCGCCTGTCAGCTGCGTGCTGCAGCGCTGTCCATGGTGCTGACCACAGGCTCCTATGGGATCCGAGGCAGCACTCTGCTCGCAGCACGGACTTGTGAATGGGGTGCTCCGTTGATCCTATAGGAGCAGCCTATTCACGCAGAGATCCTTATGTGATCCAATCATAGTTTTTCTAGATGGTGTCAACCTACTTCATCATGAAATGGTCAAACGCTTAGGGTTGGAGGTAAAGCCACGGGATTCACCCAGTGTCCGCCATCGATGCCTCTCCATTATCATAGAAGAATTTGAAGTTCTATGGTCTGGCTCTGTGTTTAAAGGTAGTTTTAGGCTTGTGTGGTTGCGTTTGCATAATCCTGTGGCGGATTAGGAGAAGGGAGACATCTCTAAATGGAGTCCTTGTTGTATATCTGTAAAGGTGTCTTCTGTGCAAGTTGATGAATTGCCTGAATCTATTGCTGATTTCTCTGATATCTTTGCTCAGGAGGGGGCAGACGAGATACCGACTCGCAGAGAGGGGGATTGCTCTGTGGAACCTATCTCAGACTGTAAGCTACTGAAAAGCCATATGTACAACCTAACTGCTCCTGAGAGACCGGCTATTAAGGTCTATATCCAGGACAGTTTAGGAAGGGGGCACATTCATCAGTCAAATAATCCATTGGCCTCTGGGTTTTTTCTAGTCAAGAGAAATGATGGGGGTTTGTGGCATTGACTTGATTTCAGAGAGCTAAATAAAATCACTTCTTATTGCAGACCCGTTTTCTCAGTTTAATGGTGCAGCTGGTTCTCAAAGTTGGATTTACGAGGGGCATATTATTTGATTCGGATTAAGGTGGGGGATGAATAGAAAACCGCCTTTAACACGCCTGAAAGGCACTTTGAGAACCTGGTGATGCCTCTAACAAATGCCCCTGGGGTTTTCCAGTTTTTTCTTAATGAAGTGCTCTATAAATTTGATGGTGACTTTGTACCGGTCAATCTCAACAATGTCTTACTTTTTGCAGATTTGGTTCACACACTTCTCATGTTCGTCAAGTTCTTCAAGCATTACACAATAATAATGTTTTGCTGAAATGGCAAAATTTGTTTTTACCGTACAAGAGATAACTTTTCTGGGACACATGATTACCCTGAAAGGTTTCAAAATGTATCTGGAGAAGGTCCAGGTGGTGCGGGACTGGGTACTACTAGAAAATGTGAAAGCTCTTCAAAAGGTTTCTGGGGTTCGACAATTACTGTCAAAAATTTCTTAGAGGATTTTCGGTGGTGGTTAACCCTTTCCAATCCAATTTGTATCCTGGTTTTCCTAGGGGGCTTACTCTTTTTCTGCCATTATACAACGGTGCTATCTGCTGGCTAAAGCCAGTACTGCATGAGGTGACACGTTGGATAGGCTCCAACAGCAGAGAGGCTGGCAATATATGGTAAGAGAACCCCAACAGATGTCTTCCAACATCGGAGCTGTACAGCCTTAAATCATAAAGTCTTAAGACGTCAGACAGTGGATTGGAAAGGGTTAAGCCTCTGATCAATAAGACAAAGAAAGGTTGTTTCCCTTCTAAATAGTCCCTAAGGGCATTATAATCTTTTCATTCTCTGAAGAGATGTTTTGTGATGGCTCTGGTTCCAGTGCAACCGGACTCATCCAGACATTTCATGGTGGAGGTTGAAGCCTCGGAGGTTGGAGTTGGAGCAGTGTTTTCTCAAGGAACCTGGGCATTGCTAAATCTTTGACTTTGAGCTTTCTTTTCATGTAAATGTACTACTACTGAGCAAAATTATGATATTGGTGATAGAGAGCTGTTGGCAATTAAGGGGGCTTTTGAGGATCGGCACCATCTTCTCGAAAGGGCTTGACATAAGGTGACAGTTTTTACAGACCACAAGAACCTGACCTATTTAGAGTCAGCTAAAAGACCTAATCTGAGACAGGCGCAGTGGTCATTATTTTCTTCACATTCCAACTTTGTCGTTACATATCGTCCTGGCAGTAGAAATGGAGTTTTGTCCTGGTGGTTTTGGGCGAACCTTCTGTGCCCATTCTTTCTGTGGGGCTTGTGGTGTCCACAGTTTCACTGGATTTGGAGGAACAGGTCTGTAAAGCACAGGATTTAGCTCCTTTAAGCCTTCCTGTGTGTCAGTTTCTTGTCCCTGTTCTTTTGAGACAATAGGTGCTGTCTGAGGTACATAGTCCTTTGTTAGCTGGTCATCCAGGGAGTAACAATACCCTAAAATTACCAGAATTTTTTGGTGGCCATAATTACGACAAGATATGTTTAGTTTTGTCGGTTTTCATGTTTCAGAGAATCAGGAGGATCGATCGAGGTTTTGCCTTTAGTGGAATTTGCACTGAACAATAGATCGTTGGAATCAATGGGGACTTCGCCTTTCATTTGTAATTTTGGGTTTCATCCATGTTCTGGTCCCTTTTCTAAATATGTTTCGGAGGTGCCAGAGGAGAATGAGTTCTCTTCTGACATTGAGGCGGTGTGCGAGAATGTGCAGAAGAATCTTTGGAAGACAGTTCAAAATTCCAAGCAGGTGGCGTTCTGGGGGGACGAATTTCTAAGCTGCCAAGTGATTTCTACAGAACTGAAAATTTCAATATTGCAGGATGTTGTATATAGAGGGTAGCATTGATTTAGTTTATTTTGTTGCGATTATTTTTTCTTATTTTTTATTTATATTTAATATGTTTAACATGTAAAACTTGTCCTAAACAGTCATTTTCTGAGAACAGGGTCCCTTTAAAAAATCCAGTTACATGCAGGAAGTCACGTATGTCCTTTACAGTTGTCAGACCAAGTTAATGATGCATCTGTAGAGTTTAATGGCAAGCTATCATCACATTAAAATTACATGAGAGTTTCCTTTCTATTGTGCTGTTCTCCGCTATAGAGTCACTAGAAAGGCTTCTATTATCTGTATAAAACAATATAGAAGTCAGAACGTGTCACTATGTGTCAATTGATAAAAATATGCGTTATTAGATCAAAGCTCAAGATTAGAGGCCAAAATAATAATGTCAGCCTGCTGTAAGGGATTTAATATGGCTACATGGAAATTTATGTTGAAGATAGATAGGTAGATAGATAGATAGATAGATAGATAGGAGAGAGATAGATAGATAGATAGATAGATAGATAGATAGATAGATAGATAGATAGATAGGAGATAGATAGATAGATAGATAGATAGATAGATAGATAGGAGAGAGATAGATAGATAGATAGATAGATAGATAGATATGAGATAGATAGATAGATAGATAGATAGATAGATAGATAGATAGATAGATAGATAGATAGGAGAGAGATAGATAGACATGAAATAGATAGATATGAGATAGATAGATAGATAGATAGATATGAGATAGATAGATAGATAGATAGATATGAGATAGATAGATAGATATGAGATAGATAGATAGATAGGAGAGAGATAGATAGATAGATAGATAGATAGATAGATAGGAGATGGATAGATAGATAGATAGATAGGAGATAGATAGATAGATAGATAGATAGATAGATAGATAGATAGATAGATAGATAGATAGGAGAGAGATAGATAGATAGATAGATAGATAGATAGATATGAGATAGATAGATAGATAGATAGATAGGAGAGAGATAGATAGATAGATAGATAGATAGATAGATAGATAAATAGATAGATATGAGATAGATAGATAGATAGATAGATATGAGATAGATAGATAGATAGATATGAGATAGATAGATATAAGATAGATAGATAGATATGAGATAGATAGATAGATAGATAGATCGATAGATAGATAGATATGAGATAGATAGATAGATATGAGATAGATAGATAGATAGATAGATAGATAGATAGATATGAGATAGATAGATAGATAGATAGATAGATAATGAGATAGATAGATAGATAGATAGATGATAGATAGATAGATAGATAGATAGATAGATATGAGATAGATAGATAGATATGAGATAGATAGATAGATAGATAGATAGATAGATATGAGATAGATGGATAGATAGATAGATAGATAGATAGATATGAGATAGATAGATAGATAGATAGATAGATAGATAGATAGATATGAGATAGATAGATAGATAGATAGATAGATAGATAGATAGATATATAGATAGATAGATATGAGATAGATAGATAGATAGATATGAGATAGATAGATATGAGATAGATAGATAGATAGATAGATAGATATGAGATAGATAGATATGAGATAGATGGATAGATAGATAGATAGATAAATATGAGATAGATAGATAGATAGGAGATAGATAGATAGATAGATAGATATGAGATAGATGGATAGATAGATATGAGATAGATAGATAGATAGATATGAGATAGATGGATAGATAGATATGAGATAGATGGATAGATAGATATGAGATAGATAGATAGATAGATAGATAGATAGATAGATAGATAGATAGATAGATAGATAGATATGAGATAGGAGATAGATAGATAGATAGATAGATAGATAGATAGATAGATGGATGAGGTGTGTAAGGCTGAAAAAAACCCTATGTCCACACAGTTCCCCCTATTACCCCTCAATGTTGATTCATAGGAAGGCAAAAAAAACAATGAGGTAACAGCCAATTTTTTTTTTTATTTAGGGGGAAAAATCTTTTCCGACTCCAATCTGGCAATCGGAATCCTCCCCGAATCACTGACCCTTTTGAAGTAATTAGTGAAATAACGTGTACTATTGTAACACTCAGGAAAGGTGTCCAGGCACCTCTTACACTCTTTTATCAACTTTGCCATCACCACGTCCTCAGGCAGAGAGTTCCACAGTCTCACTGCTTTTACAGTGAAGAACCCCCTTCTATGTTGGTGGGGAAACCTTCTTTCCTCTAGACATAGAGAGTGCCCCCTTGTTACAGTCACAGTCTTGGGTATAAATAGATAATGGGAGTTTGAGTTGGGGCGCATTATTGGAGTGTGAGAAGCTGGATGGTTGTATCGATGAATTGTCCCCCACCGGCCGTTCTGACCAGACTGTTAGGAGGTGTTGGGACCAGTGGATGTGGGCACACGAGGTGACCGGGCTCAGGATGCCCCATGCAGACCACCAGTAGAGAGAAGCATCTAATCAAACTGTTAAGAGGTGCTGGGACCAGTGGATGTGTGAGGGCACACAAGGTGACCGGGCTCAGGATACCTTCTACAGACCACCAGTAGAGAGCAGCATCTGACTAGACTGTTAGGGGGTGTTGGGATCAGTGGCTGGGGGCAAACAAGGTGACCAGGTTTAGGACACCCCCTACAGACCACCAGTAGAGAGGAGCGTCTGACCAGACTGTGAGGAGGTGTTGGGACAAGTGGATATACAGGGGCACACAAGGCGACCGGACGCAGGACCCCCTGACAAACCAGCAGTAAAGAAAAGCGTCTGACCAGACTAGACTGTTAGAAAGCAATAGTTGTTTTTTCTGAAAAAACTGGCATGCGGTTCAATCTTAGGCAGATATGTAAATGATGAGAGTTGTGATGATTAGATGGACGGTCTTGTCACCAGAGACCCTAAAAGTGCCCCCCCCCCCGCCCTTGGTCTATAAAAGGCTCTCAGAGGCTCCTTGTGTGTAGTGACCTCTTCTTCCGCTTGTGTAGAGCTTGTTGACCACTAGATGCCTCTAAGACGTAGAGAAGAGATTCCATCCTGTTACCAAAGTTTAGGAGACTGCCCAGACTGTTACGAGGTGTTGGAACCAGTGGATGTATGAGGGCACACAAGGAGACCAGGCTCAGGACCCCCCAACAGACCACCAGCAGAGAGGAGGAAGTGACCAGACTGTTAGGAGGTGTTGGGACCAGTGGATGTGTGAGGGCACACAAGGTGACCGGGCTCACAAGGACCTCTACAGACCACCAGTAGAGAGGAGCATCTGACAAACACCATCGGCTCCTACTGTTTTGTTGCGTGCTATTCAGAGACAGCGGGCACCATCATTACACCCCTGTGTTTCTCGGAACCATTTCCAAGCACTTGGCTGAAGGACATTTGGTCTCACGGCGCCTATTACATGTACGGCCTGACGCATACCATCACCTCTGTTTGCAGTGATGTCATAAATAATGAAAGTGGACCCTGTGGAGGAGAACCAGGTTGTCTTCAGCAACGAATCCAGATTTTGTTTGTGCGCTGACGACGGCTGTATTTGTGTTTGTATTGACCCCTGATATATCTGTACATAGTTATTAGGTCACCCCTCAGCCATCTTTTTTCTATACTAAATAGCCCCAATTCTGATCACCTCTCTGGGTATTGAAGTCTATTCCGGGTATAATTGTCTATTCCGTTTATTACTTTAGTTGTCATCTTTGTACTCGCTCAAGCTCTCATATGTCCTTCACCTGTCACCGAACAGGTATAATAAATCCCACTAGCCCGCTCTCCCAGAATGTCCAGGGGGCTCACAGAACAGGGAAGATCACCTGGTCACCTGGAAGAGCTGAGAATTCCCCCAGTTATCCCACATGTTCACCTCTTCCCATTCTTGTGCTTCACTGAGTTAGGGTCGGTATATTAGTCCTGGGTTATGGTCGCTACAAGAGGAGTCCAGAGTGCCGTCTATATCTTCAGTAGGTCTGACCTGTGGTTTGTATTCAGTTTGAGGTTCGCTGAAGGAGGTAATCTATCTATCTATCTATCTATCTATCCATCTCATATCTATCTATCTATCTATCCTCATATCTATCTATCTATCTATCTATCTATCTATCTCATATCTATCTATCTATCTCATATCTATCTATCTCATATCTATCTATCTATCTATCTATCTATCTATCTATCTATCTATCTATCTATCTCATATCTATCTATCTCATATCTATCTATCTATCTATCTATCTATCTCATATCTATCTATCTTTCTATCTATCTATCTATCTATCTATCTATCTATCTATCTAATATCTATCTATCTATCTAATATCTATTTATCTATCTATCTATTTCATATCTATCTATCTCATATCTATCTCATATCTATCTATATACTGTATATCTCATATCTATCTATCTATCTATCTATCTCATATCTATCTATCTCATATCTATCTATCTCATATCTATCTATCTATCTATCTATCTATATATCTATCTCCTTTCTATCTATCTATCTAATATCTATCTATCTATCTATTTCATATCTATCTATCTCATATCTATCTCATATCTATCTATATACTGTGTACCTCATATCTATCTATCTATCTATCTATCTATCTCCTATCTATCTATCTCCTATCTATCTATCTATCTATCTCATATCTCTCTATATCATATCTATCTATCTATCTATCTATCTATCTATCTATCTATCTATCTATCTATCTATCTATCTATCTATCTCCTATCTATCTCCTATCTATCTATCTATCTATCTCATATCTATCTATCTATCTCATATCTATCTATCTATCTCCTATCTATCTATCTATCTATCTATCTATCTATCTATCTATCTATCTATCTATCTATCTCCTATCTATCTCCTATCTATCTATCTATCTATCTCATATCTATCTATCTATCTATCTATCTATCTATCTATCTATCTCATATCTATCTATCTCATATCTATCTATCTATCTATCTATCTATCTATCTATCTATCTATCTGTCTCCTATCTATCTCCTATCTATCTATCTATCTATCTATCTATCTATCTATCTATCTATCTCATATCTATCCATCTATCTATCTCATATCTATCTATCTATCTCATATCTATCTATCTATCTATCTATCTCTCTCCTATCTATCTATCTATCTATCTATCTCCTATCTATCTCCTATCTATCTATCTATCTATCTATCTATATATCTATCTATCTATCTATCTATCTATCTCCTATCTATCTATCTATCTATCTATCTCATATCCATCTATCTATCTATCTATCTATCTATCTATCTATCTCCTATCTATCTCATATCTATCTATCTATCTCCTATCTATCTATCTATCTCCTATCTATCTATCTATCTCATATCTATCTATCTATCTCATATCTATCTATCTATCTATCTATCTATCTATCTATCTATCTATCTATCTATCTATCTATCTATCTCCTATCTATCTATCTCATATCTATCTATCTATCTATCTCATATTTATCTCATATCTATCTATCTATCTATCTATCTATCTATCTATCTATCTATCTATCTATCTATCTATCTCCTATCTATCTCCTATCTATCTATCTATCTTTCTATCTATCTATCTATCTCATATCTATCTATCTATCTATCTATCTATCTATCTATCTATCTCCTATCTATCTATCTCATATCTATCTATCTATCTCATATCTATCTATCTATCTATCTATCTATCTATCTATCTATCTATCTATCTATCTATCTATCTATCTATCTCATATCTATCCATCTATCTATCTATCTATCTATCCATCTATCTATCTATCTATCTATCTATCTATCTATCTATCGTAGTAAATGTAATTTGCCTCTTTATATGGATAACATTTCCACTAAAACACCCATTATGATGGCATTGTGTCTCATTTCTATCATTGTCATTACAGAATGCGCCATTCTTTATGATGTTTGTGCTGAGAAGTACATGCTTGTGTTTCGCCGCAGGCTCTACGGTCGTACTATAAGCTGTAAGTGATTGGAAATCTGTCGATGTATTGATTTACTGAGAGAGGGAGACACTGCCAGTACAAAATGAATGGGAAGAGACAGCGAGGCTTTGTGGCGCCCGACGCCGCTGGAAGCTTCTGTTCGACTCCGTACACTACAAAGTGCAGAATGCTCAACAGAAATTAGTCAGCCCATAAATGCCTGGATTAGGCGCGTTGCTGACTTTAATCCCGGATTTGCAGGATAAAGGATATTACATGACAGATTTTCTAGAGTAAAGAGCAATGTTTAAATTTCAGTGAAGAAACACTTTGTGGTGCGAATTTTCCGTTCTTTAAAGCAGTAATAGAGAGTTTACGAATTAGTATTGCCTATCGGATGGAACAGGGAGCGGGAACCAGAGTGCGACATTCTCATATCTACCCTGCTCCAAATCTGCCCCTGCGGGGCTCGGAGGGGGGTAGAAGAGTATCTGCGGTGTCTCATGCACGAAGTGCAGCATAACCATGTACTCTATTACTTAAGAGCGTAATGGCATGGGATGCAGCTGCTGTGATCCTACCCGACACTGGAGCCTAAAAGAGCCCCAAAAGTGCGTCAGTGCCAAGAGAGGGCGCCGCGGTAACATGCTGGGGGTTTACACTGTGAAAAATCCACACGAAGGCTAGATTCCGACAAGCATATTTGCACAGCGCATTACGCATAAAAGACTTGCGAGCGGAAAACGCAGTGAATAGAACCCATTGGTTACAATAGGCTCATTCACAGAAGTATATTTTGCGTGTACATTTAGTTCACGCCAAAAACCACGCAGCATCGCTATTTTTGTGCATATTTGTGCAAGGAAAGGGCACATATTGAAGTAATTAGACTTATTGCCCATTGCAATGCATGATTTCATGTTTTTTTGCGCACGCAGATGTGCACAATTTGCAGTAAAACATGCACATGCGTGCTCAAATATGCAACGCAAATGTACACGTACGTGCACTGACGCCTGTGTGACGCTGGCCTAATGGCGCTGCTTTATGTGGGGTTTTTACTTCTACATTGTTGCATCCAACTATTTAAAAAACATAGGGAGGCCGGCCTGAGTGTCCCCTGGTGTTTGGTAAAGAGGGGATCTCGGCCGCCAATAAGGCTGGCTCTGTGCCTAGGGAGGCCGGCCTGGGGTTAGTGGAACAGCCCCCGTGTGTCCCTGAGTGTCCCCTGGTGTTTGGTAAGGAGGGGGTCTCGGACGCCAATAAGGCTGGCTCTGTGCCTAGGGAGGCCGGCCTGGGGTTAGTGGAAAGGCTTCCCACACGAAAGCCCCGGGACAGGGCACGAATGGATCGACGCAGACTAGGATCTAAGCCGTTGCCCAAACTACCGACACTCGCCTTCTTCTGCCTCGGACCGTCTGTGCGAAGCCAACCTCCCCGTGGCCTAATGCTGCTTTATGTGGGGTTTTTACTTCTACATTGTTGCATTCCACTATTTTATTTTTCTTGGGTTCTGTGATGACTTATGTTTTTGTGTAACAAGCTGCAGTATTTATTGATACCATTCGGGGTGCATATGGCTTTTCTGACGGCTTTTATTGCGTTTTTTGGGAGGCGAAATGAAAAAAAATGCATTTAGGCTCCTTTCCTTGCTTTTATTTTTAATAGCATTTGGGATAAAAAGTATTTTGTGTTTTCAGTTTATGTTATGTTACAGATACAGCGATACCAAACGGGTTTTATTTATTTTGCAAAAAAAGGGGAAAATATAAATAAAAGATTTTTCTTGACTATTTAGGAGTTTTCTTCTACCAATTTTACGTCCCTGTAGAGGACGTGAACCTGCGATCTTATGATCACTCCAACAATACACCGTGTTTACTGTACGGCAGTCTATTATCTGTATTCTTTCACAGTATGAGTGAAGGCAGACGCAGAGGCCAATATTACGCCTGCAATTGCCATGGTAAGCCATCAGCCCTGTGCAGCTTCATGACATCACAGAAGGAGCTCACCCCCTCTGTTAACTCCTTACATCCTGCAATCAGCATTGATCGTGGAAGGTAAAGGGGTTAACGGTGGGCATTAGTGTTCTCGCTGTTTCCCATCTTTGCAGCGGCACCCCGGTTGTCAGTCAAAGCGGGGATCCTACTGCCGATTGCTCAGCTGCATCCATATGCCGTATGGCATTTCACGGGAGCCCCTGCCCTTCCATGATCTACATGTACGTCATTGGACAGAGGGGTTAATATTTGAATATAACTATTCTGTGGCCCCCCCAGTATAGATTTTACTGGTAGGCCCCAAGTACCTGCATATCCATCACATTAGTCACACAGATAATACCGGGTCCCATCATTGTGTAAATTACCTTACGGCGTTAGTTGCATAAGTAATGCTTCGAGAGCCAGCTCAGCCTGATCTGAAAGCCTCTGCCCATCCCCCACCACATCAGAAATGTAGTACGGAACATTAACTTATTGATTAGTCTTCTGTTTGTTTGGAGACATGGTATTAGTATTTTCAGAGATACCGCAGTAATAATGATGGCCGCGTGCGCTGTTATCTCATCCCTCATTTTAAAAACATCCACATTATAATGCATCAAATGTGCTAATAAAAAGCTAAAACGTGGTTGTCCACTTCTGTCCTTAGGATAGGTCATCAGTGGTTCATCAGCAAAGGTCCACACTTGGGTCTCCTGGCTCTTCGCTGGGCTGTTGTCAGTGTGTACGGAGCAGGAAGCAGACAGCGCCGTACTCACTGCAGTGGCTGGAGTTTGTATTACCATCAGCTTCCTGCTCTGTACACACTTAGAGTGGCACAGCAAACAGCTGATCGCCAGGGCATCCCGAGCAGTGGACCACACCAATCAATTATTGATGACCGATTCAGAGGACAGGTCAACAATAGTTTTCTCTCCACTTTCAAAAATTCAGAATTGTTTTTCCCGGTGACGTCACTATATGAGGGCTTGTTGTTTTTTGCGGGATGAGTTGTACTTTTCAATGGTACCAGGTAAAGTTAAGGCAGCATTAGAGTCCTTTATAGGACTCAATTGTTGTAGGAGGTTTAAAGGGGTTGTCTCGCGGCAGCAAGTGGGGTATACACTTCTGTATGGCCATATTAATGCACTTTGTAATGTACATCGTGCATTAATTATGAGCCATACAGAAGTTATTCACTTACCTGCTCCGTTGCTAGCGTCCCCGTCTCCATGGTTCCGTCTAAATTCGCTGGCGGCTTGCTTTTTTAGACGCGCTTGCGCAGTCCGGTCTTCTGCTCTGAGCACGAGCCGCTTCAGTGTGCTCGCCGCTACAGCTCTTCTGCGCATGCGCAGACGAGCTGTATCTTCTCGGGAGTGCGCTGGAGCAGCCATTCTGCTACCATCCTCTCTTAGAGGAAGGTGCAGAACAGCCCAGCCGTGCCGAGCCGAGAAGCCGCCCAGCCGAGCCGCCCAGCCGCCCAGGTAAGTGATGGGTAACGGACTGACGGGGGTGACGCGTGACTGACTGCCGCTGTGGCCCCGGAGCCTACCGCTGTGGCCCCAGAGCCTACCGCTGTGGCCCCGGAGCCTACCGCTGGGCCCCGGGGCCTACCGCTGGGGAGCCGGAGCCTACCGCTGGGCCCCGGAGCCGACCGCTGGGCCCCGGAGCTGACCGCTGGGCCTCGGGGCCTACCGCTGGGCCCCGGGGCCTACCGCTGGGGAGCCGGGGCCTACCGCTGGGGAGCCGGGGCCTACCGCTGGGGAGCCGGGGCGTAGCGCTGGGGAGCTGGGGCGTAGCGCGGGGAAGCCGGGGCTAGCGCGGGGGAGCCGGGGCTAGCGTGGGGGAGCCAAGGGCTAGTGCGGGGGAGCCGGGGGCTAGCGCGGGGGAGCCGGGGCCTAGCGCCGGCTACCTGCTGCCTGGCGGTGGGTGACTGGTCGGCCGCGTTCAATCCCGGGGTCCGGTCGGCGGCTGCGGGGCATCTGGTTGTCAGGGAGACACAGCTGGTAGCGTCTCGGGAGCGCGCACGTCAGGCTACAGCAAGCGACGGGAAAAGAGCCGGCGGACATCTTGGGGAAACTTTTTATAAGTTGCTGAAACGCTGGAACTGTAAGTACAAACCAGCTAGAAAAGTCATTTACAGGGGTAATTAGTAATGTATGCTTAATTAGGGGGACTGGGCAAAAAAAAATTTCACTGCTTCCTCGAGACATCTCCTTTAACCCCTTGTCCACTGTTTTATTATATAGGTGGCATTATCATAAGTGATAAGAAGACGTATAGAAAACCCCCATTTGTAAGCTATTTGTATTGTCTCGAAGCGTTGTGGTGATTAGTGATTGTTGTCTTTGTGCCAGGGTGAAGGCCGATAAGTCCGTATACAGAAGAGAAAGAAAGGATGCTAGTAGTCCTACTTGAACCTGATATAGTTGGGACTGGAAATGTAAAGCCACCTAAAGGGGAACCAGAACTGTTGTTCCCAAATGAGATATATGCGCAATAAATCAGGACTTGTGGCAGCATATATAGCTGCAAAGAATCTCCAAATCTATATTCCTCCATAGTAGATCAATGCCATACTTCGACCTTTAATCAGTTCTCTAACAAGCTTGATAAAGACCTGATTAAAGGTCAAACGTGGCATTGATCTACTATGGAGGAATATAGATTTGGAGATTCTTTCACCTATATATGCTGCCACAAGTCCTGATTTATTATGCACATAAGTCCGTATACAGAGATGGGTATGGCGCAGGTAAATAACTTAGCTTCCTCGAAGTCCTGTGAGGGACAATCCGGTAGTAGGACTTTCATTAGTCCTTGTATAAAGTGTGTTGACTTTGAGGCAGACACTGTTTCTGGGGTTCCTCTGGACTTGAGACCTTTCCTCTCGGTCGGCTAACTTGCTTTTCGGGCAGTCAAGTTCGGATTCTAAGGCGTCGTGTACAATAATTAAGTTGTTAAGTGACGATGTGAACTCTGCCATTTGTATTGATTCTTTTCTTGACCTCCGCAATGGCTGCGATAAGAGGTAGAATAGGCTGAACAGTGTTGGATTGGAAAGACATTTGCAAAGCTTTCAACATGGTTTCCATTGACATATCGGTGACAGATATATCCTTTACTGTTACAGTGTCAGGAACGTCCGCCTCTGCTGGTCCGTCCCAATACGTAGTTGCGCACTCACCTCTTCTGTAGATTGCCCCTCGTATCCATCCTCTGTCTCTGCTTTGCTGGGGAGGGACAGGAGGCTGTGTCTGCCATATTGTGGTGCACTGGGGGTTAAAGGAGATGTCCCGAGGCAGCAAGTGGGTCTATACACTTCTGTATGGCCATAATAATGCACTTTGTAATATACATTGTGCATTAATTATGAGCCATACAGAAGTTATAAAAAGTTTTATACTTACCTGCTCCGTTGCTGGCGTCCTCGTCTCCATGGTGCCGACTAATTTTCGCCCTCCGATGGCCAAATTAGCCGCGCTTGCGCAGTCCTGGTCTTCTGCTCTCTTCAATGGAGCCGCTCGTGCAGAATGCAGGCTCCGTGTAGCTCCGCCCCGTCACATGCCGATTCCAGCCAATCAGGAGGCTGGAATCGGCAGTGGACCGCACAGAAGAGCTGCGGTCCACGAAGATAGAGGATCCCGGCGGCCATCTTCAGCGGTAAGTATTGAAGTCACCGGACCGCCGGGATTCAGGTAAGCGCTGTGCGGGTGGTTTTTTTAACCCCTGCATCGGGGTTGTCTCGCGCCGAACGGGGGGGGGGTTTAAAAAAAAACAAACCCGTTTCGGCGCGGGACATCTCCTTTAATACAACAGGCTAGCAGGGTTGTAGTTCTTATGTCATGTGGCAGGGGGGCTTCAGTAACCAGAGGGTCCGGGGCTCCACACCATACCTCTTGTCAAGGGAGCTGCTTCAGTTATACAGAGTGCAGGATGGACTTCTGACACTGAGATTTCGTGAAACAACTTTAAACTTTACTGTACCTGGTTCTGTACATTCAGGTTACAACAGTCCATTATAGCATAACATGAGGTATTACACAACACCAGTAGATGAATGCTCATTTGGTCATCGTTACTTTATAGTTAGCTGCTTCAGTAGAGTTACTGGAGCAACAGCCTATAATGCTTTTGGGAATGTCTCTTACTTGGTTGGTAACAGTAATATCCTTGCTAACAGTTATTGATTCAGTTCTTAACAAGCACGGTCCATTTGGATTAACCTCTGCTGTGGGGCTCCATTCAAATTGCATTAGAATATCCATTGGTTACTCACAATTCAGTTCCGTCACATGGTACCTGGAAGGACACATGCAGGGTCGATTCATCAGCATGGTAGCTGACTAGCACTGTTTCCACCGGAGGTTAGAAACACAGCGTATGCAGAGGGACCTTGTACAACTTATCCTCTCTGTCTATAACTGCAGCTCTGTCCCTTTTCCTCAGAGCTCATGACACAGTAATTTCCTTCACAGCGTGGACTGTCAGAAAAATCAGCATTGCACAAATAGCAGGGTGGGTGAAGACACCAGGGGCGCTTTCTCATGGCTTTTCACTGAGCTGACAGGCTGCACTCCTCTCTCACTCTACACCACAAAAACTGAACTCGGACTGTCTGGCTCCTCCCACATTCACTGGGATTGCCCTGCAAACTGATTACATTTATTTTTGCAAAAAACGATGCACCTCTGCAAAATTTGCTGAGGGTTTGCTTGATAACCAAAATCACATCTGATCTGTACAATTTAACCCTTATATCTCTGCATAGCCTGAGTTTATGCAAAGTTTTGCAAATATAAGACAGTGCAGTGCAAGGTACAAACAATGTATATTGTTACGCATGTGAAAAATATGCTTTAGGCAACCACATGAGAAGTTTGCACAGGGGTGTAACAGGGACTCTGCTTTGCGACACTACAATGTGGCCTGAGAGATGAACATCATCATCCGATTGAGGAGAATTCTGTCTTTCGATCACTGGATTTCAGACTGTGCGAGTCTTTGCTGAGTTGCTTTGTTAGATGGTTTGCAGCTGTTGCGCCGTTCTGTTCTTTTGTCGAGTGCAGGCGCAGGCGAATGCTCCGATCTATCAGACACTGAGGAGTTTTGCTAGAAACTACTAGCTGCACCATCTTGGTCCCACGGCGGGGACTGAGAGAAGTAAGGATTTATCGCCTCCTCTGATCTGCGCAGAGTTCTCCTCCCCTCCGTGGCATCCTGGAGACTTCAGCAATAGATCGCAGGTCTGCCGCTGCGTATATCCGCATGCGGAATCCGCCCCATTCGTGTGAGCTCGGCCTTACACTCAGAAGTATATATTAACCCCTTAATGGCCAGCTTGATCTGTGACTCACTGCTTTCAGGTTTATCACAATACATCGGCAACAGATCGTTGCGATCTCTCAGACACAAACCTTGTGGTGCGATTTAGGATCCAAGTTGGATATTTTCGTCTGGACACTCATGACTTGCCATAAAGATGTTTTCCCCGGATGATCAGTCGTGTTTGACCATTAAGAACAGTCTTTATAGTATGCAAAGGAAGCCAAGAAGAAGCCTCCACAACTGCACCCCCGCTGTCTCTACTATTTCCCCGTATGTAAATGGCGCTGAGGGGACCGGACATCAATAAGAAAGCGAGACGGAGACCTTCCCTGTGATGCGAAGTCACACGTGACCCGTCATAACTTGGAGAGTGTTTTTGTGGTCGCGGACGGAGTTATCTGCCCAATTACAACAAATGGGACCTTGTTACAAACAGCCTTTGTTGTGGTGCGGTAAAAAGATGGAGCTCCTGACAGGATGGCAAACCGCACCGACGGGAGAAGCAGGAGGGTTATGAAATATTAATAGTGGAAGACACGATATTTATGGGGCCCCAGAGATGAGAGGAACCGGTAACTGTACTTACGACTGCTGAAACTGGAAGCGTGTGAAAATACAGAACATCGACATCCGTCATATTAATGGCGCTTAACGCCAAAGTCACTGCATTAAGGGAAGCCGGCAAATAGTCATTCCGTTCAGCAGGATGACGATGGTGTTCTCCCATTGAAGGGTTTTCCAGTATCTCTAATCCACGTATAGCTGATCGGTGGAGGTCCGACGGCTGGGATCCCCACTAAAGATGAGAATGCGGACCCGGTCGGTCCCCCAATGAAGGAAGCGCAGGTCAGGCAAACGCACTGAACTCCACTCATTTCAATGAGAGTGCTGGAGATTCCGGAGTCAAGCACATCATGGATAGGGGATCTCTTGTTGGATCCGCAATACCCCTTTAAGGGCTTATTTACACTCGTGCGATGTATTAACCCATCGATTCCATTGGCTGAGATGGAACTGAAGCATGTTCCATTTTTCTGCGATATCGGACTAAGCATGCACATTGTTTGCTATGGGCGAGGTAAGAAGGTACATGTGAGGTTCACGCAAGTGCGATGCGTTTTTAATTTTTTCCTATTGGTACAACATATAATTGTCACGCATGTGTCAGACGCACACGGCAATCATATGTACTGAACTGCAATGTGATGTTCTTGCAAAAAAGTTGCAGACTTGAGAGCGCAGTATTTGTCTGAGTTTCTTGGGCCGATATCACACTCACCAGTGGAAATACAACCCAAGGGCTTAAACAGGCGAACGTGCTTTAGTCGCGTTATGCGGCATAACGGGATAAAACCAAACCATTGATTTCAATGGGTTTGCTTTCACAAGCTCCTGTCTTGGTCGTGGATGCTGCTTGCGGGGAAGGTCGGGCAGGATCTATCTTCCCGCTATTTTTTTGCTATGGCGCAGAGTTTGAAAAGCTGAAGAGGAAAAAAACAAAAATCCGTTTATGCTACATTATGCGCTATACCAGCGAACGTAATTACACATGCGGCCATCTGAAACCACCCTAAGACGCACCGGACTGCAGGATGCACACTGATTTTACCCAACAGAAAGCAGGAAAAATATTTCCTGCACACGGGTGATTTTGCGTACAGTCTTACGCGCATAAAATCAGCTACGGAAACCACAAACGTTATACCCCATTGGTTTCAATCGGTTCTCTCAAATGGAGCATTTTTGCGCGCACATTTCCGTCTGGGGAAAAAATATGCGACATGCTATATATTTGTGCACAGCTGTGCATCCGAGGCCCCATAAGAGTCTACGGGATGCGCAAATGTGCAATTGTCCCAAAAAAAGTTGTGCACTGAACAGTGCGATTTCTCTGTATTAATAGATAATAATGGGAACTAATTAGGCTACCCCACCTACTAATTAGGCTACCCCACCTACTAATTAGGCTGCCCCACCTACTAATTAGGCTACCCCACCTACTAATTAGGCTGCCCCGCCTATTCAAACATGATGTGAACAGGCTCAGCAGCACATAAAGGTACAGTATAGGCGCAGGGTTATGCTCCCGAGTGGACATGATCGGGCTACATTCAGGGCACAATTACGTCACGCTCGTCTGCAAGAGGCCTGATTAAAATTTCCTTAGTGGTTTAAGGGAGTGCAGGGATTAATAACACCAACATTGATCTCATGGTCCAATTTCGGAGTCCCATGCAATGGCAGGCAGTGGGTTTTGACAGTTTCTTAAGGACAGGACACTTCAAATGGAGAAGTTGGAATTTCCTGTACCGGACAAATGCTCTGGCCAAACAATAAGGGAGTGGTCAGGGTGGTCTGGCACGGTCGCCTACTCCCTTGGCTCTGGAGATAAGAAGCAGAACATTTTAGCAAGAGTTTTTCTGGTTAAAACGTGAGTCTATGGCCATCTGCAGACGGGCAGAAATTCCGCGGCGGGATTTCCCGAGGAATTTCCGCCCCTGGAAGCGTTAACAAACGCAATCCTATGCAGACAGCCGCGATTTGGCCGCGCGAAATCTCACGCGGCAAACAAATCGCGGCATGCTCATACCGAAACATCACTTACCGGCCGCCGACTCTGCTCTGCGCATGCGCCGGCTGCCCGGCAGCCAGCACATCAAACAGCCAGAGCCGCGGGAGCAGGTGAGTTTCACGCTGCTCTCTGCAGACGCTCGGGGTGGGTCCCGCTGCGAGAATTCTCGGAGCCGGATCCGACTTGGCCGTCTGCAGGCGGCCTTATAGTCCAAAAATACAGTACATGTCAGTAGATATTTTTAAAAAATCTAAATTTAAAATCCCCAATTTTGGTAAAGAAAAAGAAAAATGCAGCGTTAAAATAAACACAAGTGTGTGGGAGCCCCGAGGCCTTTCCCCACGGGCGACAGCAATATCAGCCCTATAAAATTACTGCAATATTGCAGCTGTATACACACGATTTTACAGCATCAGTGATGCTTCTTCTTGTGAAAAAATCTCGCATTTTGTCGCTGCTTCCCGCGGTTGTTAAAATCACCCGAAAATCGCAAGTTTGTGCTTTGTGATGCGATAAACAAGAAACACTTGCTACAAAATAACGAGCATACTGTGACTTTGTATACTTGTAATGTATCAGCCTGCCAAACATCGCTAATGGGAAGGAGCCCATAGGAAACCGTGGGCTTCATATACATGTGACTGCAACGCTGTCGCATCGCGAGAAAATCACACGATTACTACTTGTTATTACTTGTAACCCTCTTCTGTCGCGGGTCCCACCACTCGTGTCTCATTTACCCTTCAGTATGTCGGATGTATGACTTGTAGTTTAAAAACACGTATCAGGCGTCACTTCTCCGATCTACCAGACGGGCGTCCAGGAAGGTTTCTGCAGTTTCTGTGTATTTTTTCACCATACATCATGGTAGTTTTTAATCTCTGCAGGCATTGAACGGGTCAGTCGTCCCATTAGACGGGGCGGCCACCAAAAATGCCTTAATACAGAAACATACTGGATTTTGCACTTGAAAATCAATGCCCCCTTTATTTAAAGAAGAGATCTGACCTGATTTTGCATTACTAAGGGTTAATTTCCAGGTCTTTTATCCCCCTTTTTTCCGCTTAGTCACATATATAGTAACATACCATTTTCCTGAAAACAAGCCCTACTCCAGTTTTCCGTGGCTGAGTCAATTAGTGCAGCACTTGATGAACCAATCACAGCCATGAACCAATACGACATCTCCTGAAAATAAGACACTGTGCTTCTTTTCTGCAAAAATTAATATAAGACATGGTCTTATTTTCGGTAATATGTAAGGCTGAAAAAAGACACGTCTGTCCTATTCTGCCTATTACCCCCCAATGTTGATCCAGAAGAAGGCCAAAAAAAACCCGATGAGATAGAAGCCAATTTTCCTCATTTAGGGGAAAAAAATTCCTTCCTGACTCCAATGTGGAAATCGAAATAATCCCCAAATCTCTGACCCTTCTGAAGTAATTAGTGATATACCATGTAATATTGTATCACCCAAGAAAGATATCCACACCTCTCTTGAACCCAGAACCTCCTGTGCTCCAGGTGATGGTTCTCTCCAGTGAGCCATCAGCCTGTTGAACTGCTCCCCTGCTGAACCTGTTCCCATTCCTTGCTAACCCAGTTCCTCTTTGGCTCCACCCCGTCTTCTGATTGCCTACTCTACATAACCTGATGTGGCACCTCCCATCCTTGTGATATTATTGTGCTCCCAGCCAGTAGTCAAGTGCTTCCACCTGGAGCTCCTCCACACTGCTACCTGACATACCTACCCGTGAACCGCTTTCCTGACTACGCTACCAATCCGCACCGGCTACAACAAGTAACTCCAAACCTGAACTGAATAGTCACAATGTCCTTCCTGTTGGGATTTTAACATGCCCCAATAAAGCCGTGATTCTTCGGACGCCAGATCCTTTTCCTGCTGTCTTCGGTGTATATTACAATAGGTCACATGAAGATATCAAACCATCTTCAGAACTAAGAAATGTCAGAGAGGACAGCCGTAAGACAGCAAGTTGTCCAACTCCATTCTTCGGGATGGTAATTTTCCTCATTGAACTCGTGGTCACCTTTGTCCTGGAGGAGAGTATTTATCACTCATTTTACATACAGCCGCCTCCTCAGAAATAGAGCAGATGAATTATTGAGTACAAGCCCGTCTGCAGGAAGCAGATTCACAGCTGACATTGATCTGGAAATGCTGTCCGGAACCAGAAGATGCTGTGACCGATCCTGCGTGGAGTGTCAGCTCCTCTGCACGGCTGGCTTCACACAGGACCGTAGAATTTACTGCGGATATTTCACAGCACAAGCCACGAGGATGAGACTTCAGATGTGTCCTACAGATGGCGCAGAAGATGACCACACCAAATCCTTGGCGCTGTTGAAAGACGCCTTGGATTCTAAATCCGTAGCATGCATGTTTGGCTGCAGATTTAAATCCTTTATTACAAGTATTAAAACCCACAAGAGATCTGCAACAATGTAACTGGCAAAAACCACAACATTTAGCTGCTGATTTTGCCACTGCAGATTTGCAGCATAATTGCCTGTGATCATTAGAGGTAACTGCACTGTAATCACTATCGCAGTGTGCAGCTGGTGTCTGACTATTATATGATGACTGCAGAAGTATACTAGAGCTGAGCTGCTGTATCTAAGCCCACTATGTTATGAAAGTTGTCTTATAGAATATATATATACAATGTTACATACAGGGTTAGTGAAATTAAACTTCCCCATATCAAAGACCTCTGGAGGGCGTTTTGCTGCTGATAAGATAAAATTTGGACAACGGCCACTTCAGACTATGCAGTCACCATGAAAAACAAAATTTAGTTAAAAAAAAGTTGGCGATAGGTGGCGCTGTAGCTATGAAAATCGTGCTACAAATGTTCAAAAAGTTGGTTTTCAACAACGCTCTCCATTCATAGAACCATGCTTTCTACCCCTGAATGCAGTGAGTCAGCTTTAATCGCTACAACATGCCAACAAATGCTGTCCTTCAGATTTGATGCTGATGCCATTCTGTCATGGTAGAACTACAGCGCCACCTATCAGCAACTTTTTAACAATTTTTTTCTTCATAAATAGCAAGCACATGGTCTGAAGTGGCCGTTGTCCGAATTTTTTCTCACACGACGCCCTGTAGAGTTGGGGAAGCTTAGTTTTGCAAACCTTGTATATTTTTGTTTTTTGAGGGGGGGCCAATTCTGAGTTTTACTATGAAGGCCGCTGACTATAATAGGTCTGCAACGTGTGATAAGCGGGAAAAGGTGTGCACTATCTGAGCGGTTTCTAAGAAGTGGCTGAGGAGCTGTGTCATGGTGGCAATGAGTGCTCTTTGTAATCTTGCGCACCATTGAAGGTATACAACAGGATCTGTATGACTAATGCAATTAGCTGATCGTGACACCAGTGCCTGGATTAAAATTGCTTGGTAGCTAAATAAGACAAACACACATATGTAAGTGAAGGGCAGGCACACCATTTACTTTCAGGCACGTGGCTATCTGAAATAATATTAAACACCAGCAAATTGTATATACCCAGTTTAACACTTTATGCACAGATAAACAAGCCTTGAGCTAAAGAAGAGCTATATAGAGAGATAGAACTGACAAGAAAATACCCTTTTTACTGACTAGCAGTAAATTGCCCACCAGGAAACACTGTGCTCAGGTTTTCTTTAGTAGTCACAAAATTCCTATCAAGATTCTCTACTGCTTGTCTGAAGCTTTGTGTCCGTGTTTCTGTCCGGTAGAAAACAGAGCTGGCTTGAACGGACTTCAGGTTTGGGAAAACAAATTGTTTCTCAGCGTCCGGGTGATTTATGGGCAGCTGCACACAGGATTGCTTTAAAGTTTACACAGTGTGCCTCTTATTACAGCAGGACAGAGGGGAAGGAGAAGCTGGGTCTTCACATGGCTGTCAGCTTCCTTCGTGTCCATCTTGGCTCCTCTCTCTCCTCCGACTAACCTCTTCACTGTCTCACTCCATACTCCCTCTTGACTTCCATCTTCTAAAACTGTTCTAAATTTTTAACTGTGCAATACAAAATGAGCCGGAAGAAGCCCCCTCCTTTTTTTCTCACCCAGGGGGCCTGTCACAGCTCAGCTCCAACTGATTTATGATGGTACCTAAGCAACCTTAACTCTTTAGTTTCCCAACTCCTCATTCTTTTTAAATGAAGTCCAGCATAACTACCCTTTGTTAAGTGAACTGGTAGTTAGAACAGATGCTCTTAACTTGCAAGTAAATTACTTCTATTCTGTAGTGCCAGTACAGGTCACTACAGGTCATGAGTAGCCACTTCCTTCTGTACCTTTGTATTTTATGAAGGCGCCAGTAGCCTGCGCACTAATATAGAGGTGTCTGTGGCTGGTGCCTCATTATGGGGCCATCAACAGTTGGCGACGCAATACAGGTGGCATGGGCAGCTGGCATCTTACTGCCATAATATAGGAATAGAAGCAGTGGGTTGACAGTGTATTCCTTCATCTCCAGGAAGAATAACAGGTAAAATTAAATATTTGATAAGCCACACCCCCATTATTGTGTCAGAATCTGGTCCCACCAGAGGATCTGGTACTCCAACCCTGCGCCTATGGACACCTGTACAACTGCATGTAGGGTGGTGCAGAGCCAAGCTGACAGCAGATACCCATTGAAGTTATAGTGCTAAAGCCAAAGATTAGTCTGCCACCTTAAAGAGGTTTTCCAGGCAGCATTGGCTGTCAGTGCCGGTCTACACCAGGGGCGGAGTGGAAGCTGCTGCTCCAACGCCTGTGTAGTGGCCGGTGCTCGTAATTGAAGACACAGCTCTCATTGAAATCAATGGGAGCTGCACTTGTAATTGCAAACCAGGATCCCACTGATGTCAGTGAGAGGTGCCCCTGCAATTACGGGTGCCAGCCACTACACAGGGGTCGGAGCAATGACTTCCGTTCGGACCCCCGTTTAGCCCAGAACAGACAGCCTGTTAATAAAGTGATGAAATTCAATGTTATTCACATTTGGTCTTAATGACTGCAGTAACCCTCCTCGGCCGCTTTCCACCAAATTCCAACAGAGGTGTAGAGGAATTTGCCTCCATCCCTCAAGAAGAGCTTCAGATAGTGGTGCGGGGGATGATGGGAGTGTTGGGCGTGCATGGAAACGGCATTCTATTTTGTCCAGAGGATGTTCGGTGGGATTGACATCCGGACTTTTGGCAACCAATTTAGTTTGCAGACGTTCTGCTCCTCAAACCGAGCTTCAACACTGCGTGCCGTATGATGTGGTGGTGATGCCACATTTAGAATGTCTCTGTATTCATTGGCATTGAGGGTGGACTTCACTATATGGGCTTCTTCACATGGACGTATTTAAGTCCCGTTATGCGATTTCATGGGCTTTGTTTTCATTAGTGGTATTATTGCCCGTTAATAGTATAGGCGAAAAAGGTGTTTTTTGTTTTTTTTTCTTTAAATCCCGCGCACTAGCACAGAGTTTAAGAAGGAAAAAAAACAGTTCATGCACAACTACACTCCAAAGCAGCCATGTGAAGAAGCCCTAACCAGTGGTCCTAGTTCTTCCCAGCAGAAACACCCACACGCCATAACAGAACCTTCTCCAAACTTCACTGTTGAAACGGTTCTCCAGGCAACTGCCACACCCAAAAGATGATGTACCATGATTTATCTGTCCACAACACTTGCTTTCAGTCAGCTACAGTCCAAGAGCGGCACTACAAGCCCCATCACAGGTGCCGCTGTGCATTCACTACTGTGATGTGTGCAGCCGCTCATCTGTGGTGACCCTTCACATGCTGTTCCCTACGGATGGTTTTGGTGCTAATGGATGTTCCAATGTCCTGTGAGACCCTCTGAGCGAGGGCAGACAATGTGCGTGATGTCTTCACAGCTTGTACAAGGCTTAGTAGTCCACAATCTGTCAGTTTATGATGCTTCCCTGAATGTGGCGGCACCGCACACACCGGATGGCTTCCATCTCCCAATAACATGACCAACAGTGGACTCTGGAAGGTCCACAAGCTGCGATGTACCATACTGATTGGTTGGTGACATGCTGTTGTCAGCTGTACACCTGGTGACATCCCACCACTAGACCCCGTTGTCAGCTCTACACCTAGTGACATCCCCACCACTAGACCCCGTTGTCAGCTCTACACCTGGTGACATTCCCCCACCACACCCCGTTGTCAGCTCTAGACCTGGTGACATTCCCCCACCACACCCCGTTGTCAGCTCTACACCTGGTGACATCCCACCACCAGATGCCATTGTCAGCTCTACACCTGGTGACATCCCTCCACCAGACTCCATTGTCAGCTCTATATCTGGTGACACCCCCACCAGCAGACCCTGTTGTCAGCTCTACATCTGGTGGCATCCCCCCACCAGACCCCGTTGTCAGCTCTACACCTGGTGACATTCCCCCACCACACCCCGTTGTCAGCTCTACACCTGGTGACATCCCACCACCAGACGCCGTTGTCAGCTCTACACCCGGTAACATCCCTCCACCAGACTCCGTTGTCAGCTTTATATCTGGTGACATCCCCACACCAGACCCCGTTGTCAGCTCTTTACCTGGTGACATCCCACCACCAGACTCCATTGTCAGCTCTATATCTGGTGACACCCCCACCAGCAGACCCTGTTGTCAGCTCTACATCTGGTGGCATCCCCCCACCAGACCCCGTTGTCAGCTCTACACCTGGTGACATCCCCACCACTAGACCCCGTTGTCAGCTCTACACCTGGTGACATACCACCACCACACCCCGTTGTCAGCACTACACCTGGTGACATCCCACCACCAGACGCCATTGTCAGCTCTACACCCGGTAACATCCCACCACCAGACCCTGTTGTCAGCTCTACACCTCTTGACATCCCCCCACCAGACCCCATTGTCAGCTCTACACCTGGTGAAATCCCACCACCAGACCCCGTTGTCAGCTCTACACCTGATGACATCCCCCCACCAGACGCCGTTGTCAGCTCTATATCTGATGACATTCCCCCACCAGACCCCGTTGTCAGCTCTACACATGGTGACATTCCCACCACCAGACCCCGTTGTTAGCTCTACACCTGGTAACATTCCCCCACCAGACCCCGTTGTCAGCTCTACACCTGGTGACATTCCCCCCACCAGATCCTATTGTCAGCTCTACACCTGGTGACATCCCACCACCAGACCCCGTTGTCAGCTCTACACCCGGTAACATCCCCCCACCAGACCCCGTTGTCAGCTCTACACAAGGTGACATTCCCCCCACCAGATCCTATTGTCAGCTCTACACCTGGTGACATCCCACCACCAGACCCTGTTGTCAGCTCTACACCTGGTAACATCCCCCCACCAGACCCCGTTGTCAGCTCTACACCCGGTAACATCCCCCCACCAGACTCCGTTGTCAGCTCTATATCTGATGACATCCCCCCACCAGATCCTGTTGTCAGCTCTACACCTGGTGACATCCCCCTAACAATAAGAGCTTTTTTTAAAAATTTGTTTTTGCTCGTATGGAGAACTTCTGCTTTTGCTCGACGCGTTTCTGTATCGGAATGACCTATAGTTCATCAGGAGCTGGGCGAAAAATATGCCCTTGAGTGAGCAGAGAGGAGTTCACTAACAAAAGAGGTATACAGAAGAGTAACTTAGATGTGTCTGTCAATATTTCATCAAAGAAGATACTCCCAGTTGCCTTATTATAATATGTTGCTTGACCCTAACAATATGCGGGTTCACCAGCATACTCTACCCATCTATAGATCGATACACCTGCATCTAAGTTAGCTCACAATTAGAAGCTGAAGGTAGACATGGGGGGTGTGTCACTCTGGAGTGAAGTATCTTAAATGTGCACTATGTGCCTCGTGTGAGGATAATGCACACGATCCGTATAAGTGCTACCTGCATACCGTGCGGAATAACCAGGTTTTACTTTGGTATTTGGCATAAAACCATGAACCGTACGCTAGGGCTGGTGGCTACTAAATGAACAGCCACCAGGTTAAATACCTATTAGCCCAGCCGCTCTACACCTGGTGACATCCCACCACCATACCCTGTTGTCAGCTCTACACCTGGCGACATCCCCCCACCAGACCCCATTGTCAGCTCTACACCTAGTGACATCCCCTCACCAGACCCTGTTGTCAGCTCTACACCTGGTGACATACCACCACCAGACCCCATTGTCAGCTCTACACCTGGTGACATCCCCTAACCAGACCCCCTTGTCACCTCTACACCTGGTGACATCCCCCACCAGACCCTGTTGTCAGCTCTACACCTGGTGACATACCACCACCAGACCCCATTTTCAGCTCTACACCTGGAGACATCCCCCACCAGACCCCGTTGTCAGCTCTACACCTGGTGACATCCCACCACCATACCCTGTTGTCAGCTCTACACCTGGTGACATCCCCCCACCAGACCCTATTGTCAGCTCTACACCTGGTGACATCCCCTAACCACACCCCATTGTCACCTCTACACCTGGTGACATCCCCCACCAGACCCTGTTGTCAGCTGTACACCTGGTGACATCCCACCACCATACCCTGTTGTCAGCTGTACACCTGGTGACATCCCCCCACCAGACCCCATTGTCAGCTCTACGCGTGGTGACATCCTACCGCCAGACCCTGTTGTCAGCTCTACACCTGGTGACATCCCCCCACCAGACCCTATTGTCAGCTCTACACCTGGTGACATCCCCTAACCACACCCCATTGTCACCTCTACACCTGGTGTCATCCCCCACCAGACCCTGTTGTCAGCTGTACACCTGGTGACATCCCACCACCATACCCTGTTGTCAGCTGTACACCTGGTGACATCCCCCCACCAGACCCCATTGTCAGCTCTACGCGTGGTGACATCCTACCGCCAGACCCTGTTGTCAGCTCTACACTTGGTGACATCACCCCACCAGACACATTGTCAGCTCTACACCTGGTGACATCCCACCACCAGACCATGTTGTCAGCTCTACACCTGGTGACATCCCACCACCAGACCCCATTGTCAACTCTACACTTGGTGACATCCCACCACCAGACCCCGTTCTCAGCTCTACACCTGGTGACATCCCCCCACCAGACCCCGTTCTCAGCTCTACACCTGGGGGAATTTGGTTTCTGTAGTGGGATCTCCTGCATGATCCTCTCCTTTAGGCCACAGTTTTCATGCGGTGCGATGCAACTTTTACAGCAGGAAATCCTACTGTAAAAGCCCTAGCTGCAGTTAAAAAAAAAATAATACGAAGCACTGTCAGCTCCGGCACGGATCTCTTCTTCCCGTCCGGCACCCATCTTCAGTCTTCTGCCAGACCTTACTGAATTGGAGGATCAAAGTCTCTGACTCCAGGAAGAGCTGGCTGTGATTGGTTCATGAGCGCGGTGGCTCAGACCCCGTGTTCAATAAACCAATCACAGCTATTCAATGAATGAATGAATGAATGAATGAATGGCTGTGAATGGTTCATTGAATGCTGGCTCTGATTGGCTGAGCCTGCAGCCCTCCTGAACCAATCACAGCTAACCCTTTCTGGAGACGGGGATTTTGATCCTCCAATCCAAGAAGGGCTGGCTTCAGACTGAAGACAAGTGCTGAACGTGAAAAAGAGACCCGTGCCGGAGCTGGCAGTGCTTCTTAGGTGATGTATTGTTTTTTTTTTATTGCGCCACAAAATCGCATTATTGCCGCAAGAAAACGCAGCGATATCGCATGGACCACCGATGTGATATTGCTGCGATTTCCTTGTGTCGCTATCGTGTCGCCCTTGTGGATGCAGCCTTATGCTCACACATAACCTGACAGCGCAGGACTGTTGGGGGTCCGATAATTTGGTCAACATAGTGTGTATTTGCAGGTCAACTAAACCATGACCCTCCAGTTTTGGGACAAAATTCTGTCCCAGGGCAGCCGAGGCAACGGGGTGTATTACCTGAAGCTGCTTTACTCTGATCTGCCAGTTTAGGCTCCTGCTTTTGGCTGTCAAGATGGCTGCAATCATTTTCAATCTGGCTTATGCATGTTGTGCACTGCTCTCTGATTGGCCAGTGTTGATCACATTAACAGCTCTGGCCAATCAGAGGGCAGGTATTGTGCATTAGTAGTCTAATAATAATAATAAACTTTATTTGTATAGCGCCAACATATTCCGCAGCGCTTACATAGACAGGGGGATACAGAAAGACAAAAGTACAAACATTACAGAACCGCGGTTACATAGTAATCAGCTGATGGAAACAATAGGGGTGCGGGTCCTGCTCCAACGAGCTTACATACTACAAGTAATGGGGGGATACAGAAGGTAAAGGGGCTGGAGATGTGCACGGTATGGCGAGGTGGAGAGTGAGGGGTGATATACACACAGACAATGGTCAGACATTTAGCCGTGTGACGGCAGAAACGGTGTGACTGCAGGAGCGGTTTATGACGGCTAGCAGGGATTGCAGTCAGTAGGTCAGGGAGCATGTTATCAGGCGGAGTACAGAGGGCTTTATTTAGGGAATGCGGTATGCCTCCCTGAAGAGGTGCGTTTTTAGAGCACGCCTGAAGTTCTGCGAGTCCTGGATTGCTCGGGTAGCCTTTGGTAGTGCGTTCCAGAGGACCGGTGCTGCTCCGGAGAAGTCTTGGAGGCGGGAATGAGAAGTTCGAATGAAACGGGCACTCAGTCTGGTTTCGTTAGCAGAGCGGAGAGCCCGGGCTGGGTGATGGATGGAGATGAGGGAGGCGATATAGGGGGGCGCTGCGCTGTGGAGGGCTTTGTGGATGAAGGTGGCGAGTTTAAATTGAATTCTGTATTTAACGGGCAGCCAGTGCAGTGACCGGCACAGGACAGAGGCGTCCGAGTAGCGGCTGGACAGGAAGATGAGCCTGGCTGCTGCATTCAGGATGGATTGGAGAGGGTAGAGTCTGGTGCGGGGGAGGCCGATCAGCAACGAGTTGTAATAATCGAGCCGGGAGTGGATGAGGGCAACAGTAAGCATTTTTAGCGTGTCCACAGTGAGAAAAGAGCGGATTCTTGCGATGTTCTTGAGGTGCAGCTGACATGTTCGGGCCAGAGATTGGATGTAGGGGGCAAAAGAGAGATCAGAATGAAATATGACCCCAAGGCAGCGGGCATGTTGTCTAGGAGTTATGGTGGCGCCACACCCTGAGATGGAGATGTCAGGAGGAGGTCGGTTAGTGGAGGGTGGAAACACCAGCAGGTCAGTTTTAGAGAGGTTTAGTTTTAGGTAGAGAGAGGACATGGTGTTAGAGACAGCGGACAGACAGTTAGTGATGTTTTGGAGGAATGGTGCAGAGATGTCACGGGCAGAGGTGTATAGCTGGGTGTCATCAGCATACAGGTGGTATTGGAGGCCAAATCTCCTGATGGTTTGTCCAATAGGGGCTGTGTAGATAGAGAAAAGAAGGGGGCCGAGGACAGAGCCCTGGGGGACCCCAACAGCAAGGGGAAGAGGAGGGGAGGTAGAGCCAGCAAAGGAGACACTGAAAGAGCGGTCAGATAGGTAGGAAGAGAACCAGGAGAGGGCAGTATCCTTTAGGCCAATGGAGCGTCTAACACCATCAATGCACTGTAGGGAGGTATTAGTGTATCTTGACGCCACCAGGAAGTCCTGGTGGAGTCAAGATTGAGAGGGGGGTGACGCCCCCAGCACATAATTGGCTGCTGAGCTGGATGGGCTGCAGGTCCTTGCAGCTCACTAAGGTCATGTAGCAGCTTACGTGTATGGAGACCTTCAGCTCCGTTGTACCCAGCACAGTGTAATGATTTATGTGACCAATGGAGGGTTTAGGGTGAGGAGTAAGCGTCACAGTTAGCCCTACATTTTTAATATAAGGCTAACTGTGACACCACTCACCCTAACCCTCCATCCATGACACAAATTGCTGGACGCCTACTTTTCCCTACTTGACTGCTGCCAGGGCTTTTCCCACACCCATCCCCCCTACGGCACCAGGTGCTCCCGCTGCCCCTTCCCTGGCGTCCGAAGCAGACAGGAGCGCATGAAGTGCCATCCCCGATGCTGTCGCTCACCTGGCATCCGGTTCTGTGCAATGGCGCTGCCGCTGCCCCCGTGCCAAAAGAAGCCTAGAGACTGGTAAGTAGCGTCAGCACTGTTGTTGCCGGGTTGGACTCCTGCACCACTGGCAAAGTAGCGTCCATCATACGCTCCCCCTAAGGGGCAAACAGCCCGCAGCGCTGCCACTGCTGTCCCCGGATCAAGTTGCCTACTGTAGCCTCCAGTGTTGGCTGACCCTGCGAAACCGACTGGCAGCCGGGAGTGCTGTCAGTCATGTCCCTGAGTGTGAGTCCTCCAGCAGCATCTCTCCTGCTTCGGCTCCCCTGCGCTGTAAGTGGCCTCCCCAGCTCCTAGGTCCTTCCAGCACCTTTGCTTCTTGACCCTATCGGGAGCTAGGGGTGTGACAGGGACGTTCACCCTGTCAAACCCCTAGCGTCAGGTGGCGTCAAGATACACTAATACCCTGTGGGGATTAGGTAGTCTGAAGACTGTCAGCCATCTTGGACGACCAAAAACAGGACCCGGAAATGGTGGATCAGAGGGACGGCGCCTAACAACAGCAGGAGATATATCCCTTTCTCATCTGATCCTGGGACAGAATTTTGTCCTGACAGTGAGGGTCACTTTACTCTCCGGCCTTTGGTTTGTCTTCATCCTAATTATAAGTCGTTCGCTTCCTCCGCTCCGTCTCCCAGTACTATGTGCGTCATTTAGCCGTGAAACAATGATTGCGATATTTAAAAAGCCGGGCCATTAGCTGTAGCTTTGTAAGTTCATTTATCCCTCAGAGCCAAAAGCCTCCTTAATGGAGTTCCTGTGATTTTCTATAAACCGCAGATAAACATTCTCTATATTAATTGTAATTAAAATATAGAGATGTTTGCTTTTGGCGTAATTCGCAAACAAATGGCATCTTATCTGCGAGTCCATTAAGTGGACATATAGTACTGCGAGCCATTCACTTCTACAATACAAGATGAATGGCCCGAGGTTGTGGAAAGGGACATGATTAGATTGACTGAAAGGAACAAAGCAGAACATGCTGGAAATAAATGGGACTCGTGTGCAAGATTTAAAGGGGTATTCCTGTCGGAGACGTTCATGGCAGACCCACTCTGGGAGCCGCACCGGTCTCTTCTTCTGGACCCCGGTGTGGCTGGGATGGGGGGCTCAGAACATATGGGAACAGACAAACAGGCTTTGCTACGTTGTCTCTGAGTCCCATAGAAGTCAACGGGACTTATGAACACCGCGTAGAACAGCGAGCTACACTTTCTGTAACTCAAGAGCACAACACAATATCGCATGCTGCACCCCTAACTCATTTACTTCTATAGGAGTTAGACCTGCGACAATGCTACAAATCGCATGTATGTGAAGCCCATGCTTTCCTATTAGTTCCTTCACATTTGTGATGTTCTGTAGCATGCCACATTGCCAGTCAAAACCTCGCTGGTTTTGCGATATGCACGCGACTTGCAAGGTTTTGTAGCCCATGTTTCCCTATGGAGCCTTCCTCTCTGTTGCATCACAGCGCATGAAAAGCGCAGGAAATCCTACTGTCAAAGCCAAATCTAAGCCCTGGCTGCAGAAAAAAACTTAAAAAACCCCACAAACATCACCTAAAAGCAATGTCCAGCTTCACTGCATCTTCTCCCCGGTCCCCGACGCTGGTCCTCAGCATCTCTTCTGGCCAGTGATTGAAAAATCCCCACCTCCTGGAAGCCCTGCCTCTGATTGGCTGAGCACTGTGATGCTTAGTCAATCAGAGTAACAATGCTCAGCCAATCAGAGGCAACGCTTCCAGGAGGCGGGGATTTTTCAATCTCCAGCTAGAAGAGATGCTGAAGACTAGAGATGAGCGAACGTACTCGGATAGGCACTACTCGTCCGAGTAATGTGCTTTATCCGAGTACCTCCCCGCTCGTCCTGAAAGATTCGGGACGCGCTGCGGAGCGGGGAGCTGCAGGGGAGAGCGGGGAGGAACGGAGGGGAGATCTTTCTCTCCTTCTCTCCCGCCCGCTCTGCCTCGCTCCCCGCTGCGACTCACCTGTCAGCAGCGGAGCGCCCCGAATCTTTCAGGACGAGCGGCGAGATACTCGGATAAAGCACATTACTCGGACGAGTAGTGCTTATCCGAGTACGTTCACTCATCTCTACTGAAGACCAGTGACGGGGACCGGGAAAAATATGTAGCAGAGCTGACAGCGCTTCTAGGCTGATGTATTCTTTTTTAATTTTTTTCCTGCAGCTAGGACTTATTTTCGGGGTAGGACTTTGTAGCGCCACAAAATCGAGGCAATGCCGCGAGAAAACACAGCGATATCGAACGGACCAACAATGCGATATCGCTGTGATTTCGTGTGAAGCAGGCCTTACAGAAATACTGTAGCACAGCCTGCTAAGCTGTTTCTGTGAGTCACGATCACTCCTGACCACTGTGTTCAACCCCACCGAAAAGAGATACGTGCAGGTCCCAAGATTATGGCAGATCCTGTGGAGATGCAATAAGGCCGCCTGCACACGGGCGGGTCGGACTCCGCATGTGAGATTCCCACAGTGGAGTTCAACCCAGTGCCCGGCCAATGACCCCAAGCTTACCTTTCCGCCATCTTCTCCTCTGCTGCGAATGTGCCAGTCGGAGCACCAACCGGCATATTCATAGTTGAGATGACGCTGTGCCGTCGCTATGGCGATGTCGTGGCTCCTGCGGCCATTCTGCAATCATCATTGCAAAGTGGCTGTGGGCCGGACGGCTTCCATTGACTTCAATGGAAGCCAGCCGTGTTCGGTCCGCACAAAATCACAGCATGCTGCGGTTTCTTCCCCGCGAGGTCAAAATCGCAATCGATTTCCACTTGTGGGCAGGAAATCGCGTTTTCTCATAGCATGCTACGGGCTGGATTTGCTGCAGAATTCGCAAAGCTAATCCACTTGTGTACAGGAGACCTAAAAGTCTCTGATGAGAATGCCCTATTAACCCCTTAACGCTCAATGGTATACAGTTATGTCATAGAGGTTAGGGTTTTGTATGGAGTGGGATCGAGGGTCAATCCCACTCTATGCAAGGCAGGTGCCGGCTGTCTTTGACAACTGACACACGCCTGCAGCAGTCACCATCAGTGCTTACTCTGCTCACTCTGTTAACCCTTTTAAATGCCGTTGTCAATTCTGATAGCTGCACTTAAATGCCCCGTTTGGAATTCGGTGGTGCCAAACGGCCCCCTCACATTGAGATCACAGGATCCTGTTTGGTTGCCATGGCAGCCAGGGGCCATCTGAAGGCTCCCGGGGTGTCATTGCAAATGGCCTATGAAGTCATGCCTGGTGGTTGGCTTAAAAGATTGCCTGTCAGATTTCAGTATAATGTTAAACTATGGTGTTACATCATATTGCAGGAGCATTCGCAAGTTTATGTCTGCTATCAGGACTAAAAAAATTGCAAAAATTAGTTTAAAAAAGTTTTATTATTAAAAAAAATAAAAGGTATTTAAAGTTTCTTTTAAACATTCCCATTTGTATCAGTGTAGTGTCCCGAAACACCTATTCCTGGCCCCTCCATAATTGTCATACATGTCATGTCTTTTATGTGGATGCACTGTGCAAAGTGTCTTGTCTGCTCTCTGCTGTTATGTGTATTGCACAGCTGCAGCATGCAAGAGGTTAATGTCTGAAAGTGGCTGGGATATGTCTGGAAAAGTATCAATATCTGTCTAGTCACGTGATGTCTGCACCCTATAAATGTGAGTGATTGGGATGTGGTAGGGAGTCTGCCTTTCATCATCGTTAACAGTTGAGAGTGGAGTGGAGTGCTGGCCACATGGGGGTACCTTCAACCCTCATGTGGTGAAGTGATGGAAGAGAAGGAGAGGTATCCTGAAGTCCTCTATGCCAGGAACCGCCTCTGAAGAGAGAGTAAAGTGAGGAGTTCGCCGTGCAGAGCTGTCTTCAAGTACTGAGTGTCTGTAGAGTGTTCCTACCCCCATCCTCCTCCGAA
This sequence comes from Eleutherodactylus coqui, assembly GCF_035609145.1. Taxonomy (NCBI): domain Eukaryota; kingdom Metazoa; phylum Chordata; class Amphibia; order Anura; family Eleutherodactylidae; genus Eleutherodactylus; species Eleutherodactylus coqui. Next base: position 130,795,111 of record NC_089848.1, on the reverse strand, counting down.
GTGTTCCCTTTCCAGGAGCGGTACCTTACAGACAACTTGGCCTGTAGGACCGTTGTCCTCCTGTGGCTCTTCCCTGACCTCACATTCCCTGTCTTACCTGCACTAGTGTGTAAAGCTGTACTCTGCAAAGCTTTAAGTAAAGTTCACCAGTCAACTGTTTCAACTGTATGTGTGGACTCTACATTTAACCGCCGGGTACAAGCTATGGTAAGAAGGAACTGTGGTGTCACGCGTGACAAATCTAAAGTCTACCACACTTATACAGGTAACCGCTGTCCCAGCATTGCCTGAAGGAGGCCTAGCGGAAGTTGGTCTGAGGTTCCCTGCATTCCTCGGGGGAGCAGTCTGGTAGAGCCATGGTGACAAGTAACACCTCTACCCCCACCAGCTCCTCAGTGTAGGCCTCCTGTCTAGGTGGGAAGTTGCAGGACCCTATTCTTTTGGCGTGTCATGAACAGGATTAACTCCTCTGTGCTACATCTGTCTGCCTGCATTACCGCAGAGGTACTCAAGAAAATGTTTCTGGCGAGCCCGGAGAAAAGAAAACCTCTGTGTCAAGTTTCCCCGCCATGTCTACAGTTTTTACATGAAATTTCCTCTCCAGTGGCAATTGCAAGCAAGTATTACACCAAGATAGAGAGTGTGCTGATCTTGTTCGACCATGCGCAGTTGATGGACTTTGTTGAAGAGCCCCACATGAGTCACAACATGTCTACCCAAAATGGCGCCCAGCCGTCCTGTCATCTTCCTTCTTTACAGGGTGTTCCTGCCAAAACCATGCTGCCAAAAAGTTCACCCTTTGGCTATTCGCAAAGTAGGGGGGAGGACTACCCCAACTCAAGAATTTTGGCGCACATCTCAAGCCCGCCCCCAAGGGGTGGAGTCAACTGCAAAAGAGGAGGCTCTGGACCTCTCCTAGAAGAACGTCCTCAACCAGCCAACTGCCAGCATGCTCTCTCCATGCAGAGAGCTGAGACTGCGCCCAGTTCAAGATGCACCAACTGGAGCTCCTTCAAGGCGACCTCAGTACTACTGGGGAGAAAACCCACAGCTGTTGCCCCTGCTCCCACAGGATTCGCCTACTTCTCTGCCATCTGAAGGATCAGCAGCAGAAGCTGACACAGCTGCATGGCCTGCCTGCCCTATGTACACTTTTAGGGTGGCAGAAACCACTGCTCAAGCGGAGTACCTCTAATGGATCCTCATTCACCGCAACAACATTACGGTTAGGGACTGCCTGCCTGAGATCCTGAGGCAGTTCATTGTGGAGTATGAGGACCAAAACTTCTGTTTCCTGTTCGTGGGAGCACGCCGTGTTTTGCCAAACTTGCCTCTGTGACAACCCCAGCGCAGGCCTGCTATGTCTCCCATCTCCATCAAGGACACGTCATCTTCAGAGGAGGACTCCATGCTGACCACTTTTTTTTACTATCAGCTATGCAGTGTCCGACTCCCTTGATGAATGTGAAGAAGAAGTAAGCCGCATTTATCAGGCCAGCCCATCAGGAAGTTCGGTGATTGAAGTCTTCACCAAAGAGAACCTGCCGATGCCGATCACCATCACGGATTCTGAGAGTGAGGAGTCTCAGATTAGCGTGATCCAGCCGTTTAACCCCTTCAAGTTCTAACAAGAAGGATTCTTTATGTAGGAGACATTTGTGGTCCCCCGTTAAATCCCTTTATTTATAAAAACGACTGAAAAGTTAGTTAACTTTATTTCCCCTTGGCATAGTTAAATGCTATGATTATTTCATATCGAAATTGTTTTGTTGTTATGCAACATTTATTGTTCAAGTACCGTGCAGGAGGCAGACAAAGGATTCTTCTTAGTGAAAAAGTAAAATTTGTTCAGCTTTGACAAAATGCTCCTGATTAAATGAGAATGCATGAATGGTGAGCATGATCTTATGTGTATGACTGGAGGTTCTTTGTTCCCCATGTCGCGTCTTTAGTGCTAGTGTCTGTCCACCGTCCTAGTCTGTCTCAGTAGGCGGGGCATCCTTTTAACCTTATCTCGTTAGTCCCGGATAGGGGAGTATTGACTTAAGCTACCACTCGTCACGGAGTCTTGTCCTTTTTTCAGAGAAAGTGATGGTCATTCCTCTTGTCTCTTGTTTTTCCTACCAGTCGCCCTTCTCTATTTTGAATTTCTGCATCAGCGTTGTATTCTCTTTTGTCAGAGGAAGTGATGTTCATTCCACTTGCCTCATATCTTTTGTCTATGGGGCGAAGAATAATATACGTGCCCCATAGCTATACTAGGGTACCCTGAATTCAGTTATGCCTAGTAGAATCTTCTCATAGTTAGGCCATACCATGTTCATACACGCAGTCAAAACAATTCTTTACTCCAAAAATGACATTCATAAGGTAGTCTCTGAATACTAGAATGGGTTAATGTTCCATACAAATAACCGGAGGGTAGGAGCTGTGTTTACAGGTTTCGCCTTGCACAATCCGTAATTGTGTAGTGTTCCTGAGGGCGAGCACCCACTGGCGTTTGCGTTTTCCGCGGGAAAAAAACGCAGCGTTTTCGCCGCGTTTCCTGCGATTTTTCCGCGCGTTTTTCGCGGCGTTTTCGCGGCTTTTCCATTAATTTCCATTGACTTTCATGGGTGCATTAGGAGAAAAATAAGGACACATATGCAACTGACAGTTCCTATGTTAAAAACGCAAACGCAACGCAAAAAAAACGCCAGTGGACAGGAACACATGTTATCTCTATGCCTGTGCAGGAAAAACGCAAAACGCAGGTAAAAAAACGCCAGTGGGTGCTCGCCCTAAAGGTGAACTGGAGTAGTACATTGAGATATCCCTTCTCTGGATATTACACTCTGCTTTAGAGGCACTGGAGTCAGCTTCTTTTAAGTAGGGGGGAACTGTAGTAGCCCGAAACTCCTATTTCTGGCCCCTCCACAATTGTAATACATGTCATGTCTTTTATGGGGATGTACTGTGCAAAGTGTTTGTCTGATGTTATGTGTATTGCACAGCTGCAGCATGTGAGAGGTTATTGTCTGAAAGTGGCTGAGATATGTCTGGAAAAGTATTAATATCTGTCTAGTCATTTAATGTCTGCACCCTATAAATGTGAGTGATTGGGGTTTGGTAGAGAGTTCTGTCATCTACGGTTGAAAGTGCAGTGGAGTGCTGGCCACATAGGGGTACCTTCAACCCTCATGCAGTGAAGTGAAGAAAACGAAGGAGAGGTATCCTGAAGTCCTCTATGCCAGGAACCGCCTCTGAAGAGAGAGTTAAGTGAGGAGTCCGCCGTGCAGAGCTGTCTTCAAGTACTGAGTGAGTGTCTGTGGAGTGTTCCTAACCCCATCCTCCTCCGGAGTGTTGCCTTTTCCGGAGCGGTACCTTACAGATAACTTGGCCTGTGGGACCATTGTCATTCTGTGGCTCCTCCCTGACCTCACAGTCTCTGTCTTACCTGCACTGGTGTGTAAAGCTGTAATCTGCAAAGCTTCAAGTAAAGTTCATCAGTCATTGTCCATTCCCAGGGACCAAGTTATCAAGTTTAAACTGTGTGTGTGGACCAAAGAGCCCCATAGTGGTCTATGGGAGGTGTGCAAATATGCCCATCTACCTGCACAGGTATGCTCTAAATGCTACTCCTACCCGTGATCATAGACACCTCCTTTGTCTAGTTAGACATTTACATCAGAGTGGGGTAATTTCCCCGCCCCTGTGAATGAGCAGTGCCTCTGCAAAAACGTTCAGTATTAGCGCAGGCATATGCGCAAAATACACTAATTAACTGCTCAAAAAAGCTGAGCAGCAATGAGCGTATTTTGATATACGCTCGTCTGATGCCACCCTCAGAGCAGACCTCACCCCTTCGACTGGAAGACTACCTTCACATGTGACGTATTTGCAGCAGGGTCCGCGATCTCTCTTCATAGGTACCCGACCCTGCAGGAAAGGGCATTAAGAAAGAGTAACCTAACAGTTGTTTCTGCACATTATTCCCCAGGGTTGATCAAAATCCCTTGACTTCTGGACATTATTTCCCAGGATTAATATAGTTCATGTAAAAAACTCATGAAAGGGGTCAAAAGCAGAGCAGGCTGCTAGAACCAGTTTGTAGGAGGCACGTGAAATGAACTAATATATGCAAACGTTATAGAAGACCTTCTTTGTGATTTGCAATAAAATACTGGAGAATAGTGCTGCACTTATATTACTTAGTTGGATAGTTGGACGATTATAATCACTTCTCTGCATTTCTCTGTATGAACTATACAAATAATAAAATGCTTCAGAAGAAGAAGAATTTGGAAACATCACTTGAATCTTTCTCATTGTGTTCTTCTCCGATGCATCGTATGAATAATCATTAGGCACACCTGATTGATAAGGTCACGATACCCTTTGAGTATGACCTAAATTGGACAAATACATCAACGTATGGTACATTAAATGGCACCCTCAAAAAATACAACTTATCCTTCAAAAAACAAGCCCTTATACAGCTATGTCAATGGAAAAATGAAAAAGTTATGGCGGTTGGAAGGTGGGGACAAAAAAAACAAAAATAAGTTCTAAATCTCTGTTCCTGGAGGGGTTAATGAAATTCCATGTTCCCGCTCTCCAATAACTGTCTACACAACAGCTAATAAAACGCAGAGTCTGAAATGCGAATCTGATGTGCCGCCAATAAATCTCTTCACTTTTACCTTCTCCATCAGTGCAGAATATAAACTTCTGTGTTTCTTCTTTCATTTCATATTTCATTATCCTAGAATGAAACAAAGCAGAGCTGCCGGTCGGAACTGATGACCGGTACGCTGGATCACGCTGTATCACTTGCCATCCATTTCAGCTCTGTTCATTTATCTTTTCGCTACATTTCCCAGAAATGGAGAAAGCAAATGAATCACATGGAGCTTCAGTCTCCTGATTGTTCAGAAATAAAGTGTCAATGTTCACATGACAGATAGATCATTAGTCCGCTGGATCCGCGTACGCTCGTCTGGACAGCGGTCCGTCACCTCAACTTCCTCACTCATAGCAACCAATCCTATAGAAATACACAAGATATATCAAAATACTGTATATGTCTATAAATGGAAATGGTAAAATACGCCTTCCTTCTCTCTCAGCCTAGGAGTAATGAATTGGCGAAAGGTTGCAAAGTCATGCCCCATGGGTTTAAAGGGGGTTTCTGGCATTAAACTGTTGATGACCTGTTGTGACCCAAAAATGTCCCTGCATAATAATCTCTTGGACATTTCTGGGATTGAGGCAAATCTATTTGTAAAATGTGTGTATATGTGTTTTTAATTGTGTTATATATTGTGTTATCCCCTTAGTGACCAAGCTTGTTTGCGCCTTAATGACCAGGGCAAATTTTGGAAATCTGACCTGTGTCACTTTGACATAGAATAACTCCATAAAGGTTTTGCATATCCAAGTGATTCTGAATTTGTTTTTTCGCCACATATTGCACTTCATTTAGGTGGGACATCGCCGGAGGCCATAGTTCACCTCCCCTAATGGATCGGATCTGTGATGGGAGGTGAAACTTAAACTATTTTTAACTTTTACATAATCACCGTTATCCACTGCCTCACGTGACCAGGGACTGCATACTGCGGCCCTCCATGAAATCTCCAGGAACCTTCGGAAGCCAAGAGCAAGGAGATTTTAAATTTTCCGGGCAATCCTCTGCTTTTGTACATGTGTCCACCATTTTGCCCACGGGCGCATGTGTAGAAGCCGGGGTAAGATCCATGGATAAAGATCCTGTCGTGGGACAAATCCAGGGGCCTTAGATACATAATTTCATCTCCCCCTCATGGATACGATCCGTGGGGGAAATAAGAAACTTTAACTTTTATAAGTTTTTTTTAAAACATTTTTTTTACTTTACATGATCGCCATTATCCATTGGATAACGGCGATCATGTGACCGGGGACCGCATACTGTGGCCCCCAGTGACATCTCCCTGCTCTCGGCTACCTTTGCGAGCTGGGAGCAGAGAGATTTTAAATTTCCCAGGCTAAATACATGCACATGCGCTTGACATTTAACGTCTGGTATGCAGGGGCAGAGGACGTCAGGTCCTTGCAGGGACATCACGGAGGCCGGAGGTGATTAATTTCAGCTCCCTTTATGGATCCCATCTGTGAGGGGAGCTGAAACTTTAACTTTATTTAACTTTTTTTCTACTATTGTGCATTATCCAATGGATAACGGCAATTGCGTGGCCACACTTCTTGCACCCCCCCCCCTCCCCAAGACAGTTCCCGACTATTGGCTAGCTCTGGCAGCCAGTAGCAGGGAGCTGTCACACACACAGACACCCACAGCTTTAATCTACAGGATGAGCGTGTTTTTACGGCCCTGTAAATTAAAGCCTAGACACCCAGGATGTGAAAATATGTATGGGTGGTCACTAAGGGTTAATATTCAGACTTCAAGGTGGTGGTTTGAGTACAGTAGACTTAAGTTTAGAATGGGATAGAACAGCCCTGGTGACTCAGCTCTTTCTAGCCTCTCAACTTTCAGCTAATCAACCCAAAGCTGATGTGAGGAATCAGAGTTATGTAAGTTCTTGTAAAGTTCTAGTAGCTTCAGAAGAGAGAAGAGTAGTAACTAGTGTAGCATAGAGTCATCTACAAAGATGGTTAGAGGCAAGAGTTCTAAACAGCCAGATTGGATGCCTGGAGGATAAAGGCTGCTTAGTGCAGGTTGTAGATACTCTGGGATCCTGGTCAAAATTCCAGATCAGCTGTGTGGAGTATATTCAGAGGTAGCAGCACTAGCAGCCACCACCTTCAAGACTGGATTGTAATGAACTTTTACTTTCAATACCTAAATGCTGAATAAAAGTAAGTTAACTGTTAGCATGTCTGTCTCCCTGGGCTCTCGTCCATGCTACACTACATCACCATTACACTAGGGAGCAGAGACTAGCACCTCACCGTCAACCTTCACATTTCACTGTAGTGTAACGTGAAGGGAGAAGACTAGCCACTGTGACCATAACCTCCCATTTAGGCAACTATGGACCTGTCCTCAGGATAAGTCATCAATTGGTCTTCTGCTCCAGATCCCTACTAATCAGCTGATTGAAAAGCTGCAGCATTTTGGTGAGCACCATAGCCTCATTCCTCTCTTCCATCCATCCAATATGCTGGATCCAGGTCCCATTTTTGGCCATCAAGATGGCTGACACAATTTTCTGAATATGTAATACCCATTAGTGCAAGCCCACTAATGAATTACACCTGATCACTGATTACTACTAATGGATTACACCTGCTCTCTGATTACTACTAATGGTTTGGCCCTGCTGTCTGATTGGTCAGTGCTGCTGACAGGATGAGTGCTGCTGACCAATCAGAGAGCAGTGTCTGTGTGCATTAGCTAAATAGAAAATGCAGTAGTCATGTTTGATGGTCAAAAGCTGGAATGGAACAGGCAGATCATAGAGCTGGCAGAGAAGAACAAGTGCAGGTAATATACTCCCTATCCCTTCCGGTCCCAGGATGGAATTTAGCCCCAAAACTGGAGGTTCACTTTAAAAGGGCTTCACCCTCCGAAAGGATTGCTGCTAGGTCCTATATTTATGGGCTCATGGGAGAGAGGCACTAAGTCCAGGGTAGTTATCTATATACTTACCTGCCTCTCTGTTCCCTACTATGACTGACATTTACAACAGTGATCCTAGAATAATTTCCGACGGTGCACGATGGCACACTCTTCCATATATTAGTCCTATTTTGGCTCCTCCATGCGCCGACACAAAAATCTAAACCGGCTAAGAGCTGGCATAGATTTCTGGTATCATTTATGCCAGTTTTTGACGTAAAGTATACATAAATATGTCTGTCCCTCCCAACAAGCCCAGGCCACTTTTTTACAAAGGTGGCAAGTGAGACACAAAAAGCCGAAAAATCACAACATTTTTGGGTAGGTGGAACCAAAATTTGTGACTTTTATAAGCTAGAATTCTGGCGTAAAACCGTTTATAAAGCTCTCCTAAGGTGTTAGCTCCAATGGACCTTGGGCTGGGTACTTGGGCAGAGAGTGAAAAATGGGGAGGTGGGTGAGTATATAAATCACTCCCCCCTGGATTCAGCAACCCCCTTCCTATAAACCCATAAACCTAACTTATGGGCCTCCAAGACCTGTCAGGTTCCCTTTAAAACAGCTGGCGCATTTTCCTCTATTCAGACTGACATATGGTATACTGTTCTTAAAAAATTCCCCCTATAGTTTTGTTACCTACTGAAACTGGTAGGTAAGGGGGCGGCCCTGTTACATATTATGCATTGAGTCCCAGGAGTTACAAGTTGCCTAAGCGACAATGCATAATATGTAACAGGACCGCCCCCTTACCTACCATGCTCTATTTATAATACCGGTGTCTTCCTATCTAGCAGAGGGATCTTTGGGCTCCCTAAAGCATTAGGGCCCAGGATTAACTGCTACGTGTGCAACCCCTATAGCTGTGCCCCTGCTTGTTGAGTCTGGGGTTACTTTACATCCTGTTTTTCTGCACTTCGCGACTGACAAGTATAACCACAAAAATAAGTCCTTATTGACTTCTACAAAGACAGAATTGCTAAGTTACTGGTTACTATGGAAATGCTATGAACGAGATCTGCACTCATATGTCTTGGCTCATCTAGAAGGAATTCTAGCCATATCATTCAGACAGTGAGTCATCAAAAGAGAAAGGGTTAAAGAAACAAAGTAACATTTTATGTTTCCCTTACCGCATTCTATCCATCCTTACCAGCAATCTTTTCTTCCACAGTTGATAGAAATGACGAGAACCCCTCCTCACCTGTCCGCTAAAGTATATACTTCTATTCCCCATGAAATAAGAAATCTACAGCCCCTTTATAGAACGCCATTGTGTCCTTCTCAGACATGACAACTCCCCTGGTTTTAAAGGGAATCACCCTACTTCCAGCCTCTACTACCCAGTCACCCTGTAGTACACTACCCTACCAAAAGTAATTGACCCTACCAGAAGCGTAACTTGAAGCTCCTGGGCCCCAATTTAAAACCTGTAACAGGGCCCCCAACTATAATGCTTTATTCATACTACCGTGTTTACCAGAATATAAGCCCTCCCCCAAATATACTTCACTAGATTAAAAAAAAAACAGCAATACTCACCTAGCCGGCGGCATGCCGGTCCTTCGTGCTGGTCTCCAGCGCTGCGGCAGGCTGCCATGTCCTCCATGCTGACAGCATTCTCCGTCTGGAACAGGGCTTTGAATACCCCGCCTCCTGCAATCGAGTGCTGTGATTGGATCATGGCTGTGAATTAACCACTCACAGCCTTTCAGTGAATGACATCACTAAATGGCTGTGATTGGTTAATTCTCAGAGTATTGTTCTCAGAAACATTGTTGGAAGCACATTATTGTGACTGTAACGCGTGGACAGAGACCGTGCCACGTAAACCATCTGCAGACCATAACGCAAGCCAACATACAGCCTGCGGTCTGTGAACTGTAACTTGACTATAAGGTCAAGAGGCTAGTCACATTCTGCAGTAGTCTTGTCACGCTAGTTGCTGGGGGTAAAGCCTAAACGTTACCGCTAGTGTTTAGCAGAGCTAGCAGTTAACATGACTGAAAGGTGCAGGGTAAAACAACTTCAGTGAATGACAGACATAACCGGCCCGTGTCTGGAGTCTGTTAAAAATATAGGGGTCCTGGGCTCTAGTACCCTGTTGTACCGCCTCTAGATTGGATACAAGATGTGATACGGGCAGGCATGGAGGCTCTAGTACCCTGTTTTACCGCCTCTAGCTTGGATACAAGATGTGATACAGAGGGGCATGGAGGCTCTAGTACCCTGTTGTACCGCCTCTAGCTTGGATACAAGATGTGATACAGAGGGGCATGGAGGCTCTAGTACCCTGTTGTACCGCCTCTAGCTTGGATACAAGATGTGATACGGGCAGGCATGGAGGCTCTAGTACCCTGTTTTACCGCCTCTAGCTTGGATACAAGATGTGATACAGAGGGGCATGGAGGCTCTAGTACCCTGTTGTACCGCCTCTAGCTTGGATGCAAGATGTGATACAGGGGGCTTGAAGGCTCTAGTACCCTTTTGTACCGCCTCTAGCTTGGATACAAGATGTGATACAGGCAGGCATGGAGGCTCTAGTACCCTGTTGTACTGCCTCTAGCTTGGATACAAGATATGATACAAGCAGGCATGGAGGCTCTAGTACCCTGTTGTACTACCTCTAGCTTGGATACAAGATGTGATACGGGGAGGCATGGAGGTTCTAGTACCCTGTTGTACTGCCTCTAGCTTGGATACAAGATATGATACAGGCAGGCATGGAGGCTCTAGTACCCGGTTGTACTACCTCTAGCTTGGATACAAGATGTGATATGGGCAGCATTGAGGCTTTAGTACCCTGTTGTACCACTTTTAGCTTAGATACAAGATGTGATACAGGGGGTCATAAAGGCTCTAGTACCCTGCTGTACCGCCTCTAGATTGGAAACAAGATGTGATATGGGCATGCATGGAGGCTCTAGTACCCTGTTGTACCGCCTCTAGCTTGGATACAAGATGTGATACAGGCGGGCATGGAGGCTCCAGTACCCTGCTGTACCGCCTCTAGCTTGGAAACAAGATGTGATACAGGTGGGCATGGAGGCTCTAGTACCCTGTTGTACCACCTCTAGCTTGGATACAAGATGTGATACGGGCATGCATGGAGGCTCTAGTACCCTGTTGTACTGCCTCTAGCTTGGATGCAAGATGTGATACAGGCGGGCATGGAGGCTCTAGTACCCTGTTGTACTGCCTCTAGCTTGGATGCAAGATGTGATACAGGCGGGCATGGAGGCTCTAGTACCCTGTTGTACCGCCTCTAGCTTGGATACAAGATGTGATACGGCCGGGCATGGAGGCTCTAGTACCCTGCTGTACCGCCTCTAGCTTGGATACAAGATGTGATATGGGTGTGCATGGAGGCTCTAGTTCCCTGTTGTACTACTTGTAGTTTGAATACAAGATTTGATATAGGTGTGCATGGAGGCTCTAGTGCCATGTTGTACCGCCTCTAGCTTGGATACAAGATGTGATACGGGGGGCATGGAGGTTCTAGTTTCCTGTTGTACTATTTGTAGTTTGAATACAAGATGCGATATAGGTGTGTATGGAGGCTCTAGTACCTTGTTGTACTACCTCTAGCTTGGATACGACATGTGATATGGGCGGCATGATAGTTCTAGTACCCTGCTGTACCGCTTCTGGCTTGGATACAAGATATGATACAGGGGGGGCATGGAGGGTTGAGAACCCTGTTGTACCCCCTCTAGCTTGAACACAAGATGTAATATGGGTGGGCATGGAGGCTCCAATACCGTGTTCAGCCACCTCTAGCTTGGATACAAGATATGACACAGGCATGCAGGCTCTAGTACCATGTTGGTACAGGTAGGCATGGAGGTATACAGGTGCTGTATGATAATCTGTGGCATTTTGCTATAACTGAGCCTCTAGATCGTGCAAACTCATAAGCTGTCAAATTTGGCGTCCCAGATCGTCCCATACATTTTCTATTGGTGATAAATCTAGTGATCAGGCAATCAGGTGGAAGTGTGACAATGTTGTGGGGGCTCCTGTGACCCCCTTGTGTGTGCGGCCGAGCATTATCAGGCTTGGAAGGCGCCATGAGAGGAACACATGTGGCTGCAGGATGCCCTGAACATGTTGCTGAGCTATCATTGTCTCTTGTATCACCACTAGGGGTGAGTGACTGTTGTATGCGATGGCCACCCAGACCACCACACCAGCAGGGGGCAGTGTGCCGCTTCACAGCAAAGGCAGCATTGTGGTGCACACCCCTTGGTCTCTAGACATGAACATGGCTATCATAAGTGCCCAAACTAAACCTGGATTCATCGCTGAAGACAACCCGGTTCCCCTGCGTAGCATCCAGTTTTGTTGTTCACAATATCACTGCAAACGGTGTGTGTCAAGGGCAGTACATGTAATGGCACCACCTGCCTATGGATGGCGGACGATCAGACAGTCCTCTCTACTCGTGGTCTGTCGAGGGGTCCTGAGCCCGGTCACCTTGTGTGTCCTCACACATCCACTGGTCCAAAACCCCTCCTAACAGTCTGGTCAGATGATCCTCCCTACTAGTGGTCTGTAGGGGGCGTCCTGAGCCCGGTCACCTTATGTTCCCTCACACATCCACTGACCCCAACACCTCCTAAAAGTCTGGTCAGACGCTCCTCTCTACTGATGGTCTGTCGGGGGGTCCTGAGCCCAGTCACCTTGTGTGCTGTCACACATCCACTGGTCCTAACACTTCCTAACAGTCAGGTCAGATCTCCTCTCTACTGGTGGTCTGTAGGGGGCTTCCTCAGCCGGTCATCTTGTGTGTCCCCATCCACTGGTCCCAACAGCCCCTAACAGTCTGGTCAGATGCTCCTCCCTACTGGTGGTCTGTAGAGGGCGTCCTGAGCCTGGTCACCTTTTGTGCCCTCACACATCCACTGGTCCCAATACCTCCTAACAGTCTGGTCAGATGCTCCTCTCTACTGGTGGTCTGTCGGGTGGTCCTGAGCCCGGTCTCCTTGTGTGTCCTCACAAATTCACTGGCGCCAACACTTCCTAACAGTCTGGTCAGATCGGTCCAGGTAGCGGACAATTCATTGATACAACCATCCAGCTTCTTCGTTTCCAATAAAGCCCCCCCCCCCCCCTTGCAAATTTGTTAACTGGGTGAAATATCTTCTCTGCATGCAGAGCAAGAATTGTCAGACTATTTTTAAGCCTAGCTTTCAGTGTGAGAACTGCATAATTTTTAAAATCTTCTGAGATAGATCATGAGATCAAAAAAAAAATATACAGTATCAAAATTTCTACAAGAGACCATTACTGATGCCACTTTCCCTTTAAAGTACAGCTCCTTGCTGTGATGAGATTTTGTTCTCCGCATCCACAGTGGACTTACCTGAAAAACTAAAACTTTGTTAATGCTGACGCAGCGAAGAGAAGCTAGGGAAATGAAATGGGCACTACAAAGTTTTACCAACTGAAGTACAAAGACAGAGAATTGTCCCCGAGTAATACGTGGAAACAATGTTACTAACCTATAAGGTCAATGTATTTCTATAATACTTTTTGTGCAGAAATGAAATGCGCCGGGGGCTTCTGGAAGTCTTTTCTTCTTAGCTATTCATGGTGGTGACCCAGATAGGAAAGTTCCATTTTTGCCTGATTGCATGTGGTATTGAATAGTAATGATACATTAACAACCACTCCCGGCTGCTCCAGAACATGGAGATTTCAGTCCCAGCAGTTGGAAAGAAGCAGCTTTGAAAGTGAAATGTATAGCAAGTTATATAACTGCTTACACAACAAAGTAACATCATTTATAGGGTGCCCGGATCCCACTCTAACCATGTATCATGTTTATTTCCTGTTTTCTATTCCTAATGCTCTACTTGGAGTCTTGTTTTATTAATGTCTACATCAGGGTGCATTTACACAGGCGAGTTTCACGCGCAATATCTGACCGATTGCAATATGATCAGATATTACATGTGGAAAGAACATATTGCTTTCAAGGAGAGCTTGAAAAGTACTAAACTTTAGGAAACCAAAGTTCCATTAGCTCAGAGATGCCTTTAACCTTATAGACTCTGACAATGTTCTCAGAAATAAGAGTATAGATATTGAAAAGGAAATGTTTAATACCATCTTCAACACTCACTGTGAGAGGTTCATTATACCTTACAGGAATAAGGAATAAGAGAAAAGCTAATGTGGCTCAATAAGGAAGTAAAGGGGGCAATAAACAACAAAAAGAAAGCATTTAAACTACGAAAACAAGAAGGCAACAACAATCTATAAGGATAAAAATAAGTTATACAAAAAGCAGATAAAAGCTGCAAAGATGGAGACAGAGAGACTTATTGCCAAAGAGAGTAAAACTAACCCTAAACTGTCATTTAATTATATAAATAGTAAAAAGAGCAATACTGAAAGTGTTGGCCTTTTGATAAATAATGTAGGAAAAATAGTAGAGGGTGAAGAGGAGAAAGAAAATATATTAAATAGTTTTTTTCCAGTGTATTCACACAGGAAAATGAAATGACAGATGAGATACAAAGTGATAAAGTAAACTCTCCGCTAAATGCCACCAGGTTAACCCAGGAAGCAATGCAGAGCCGCCTTAAAAAACTTAAAATAGACAAATCGCCAGTTCCCAATGGTATACATCTCCTGGGTTTAAAGGGAATTAAGTGATACACACACTAGTTTCTTATATTTAAGGACTCTATAATGGGGTCTGTTCCACTGGATTGGTGCATAGCCAATGTGGTGCTAATATTCAAAAAGAGGGCAAAAAGAGAACCTGGAAACTACAGGCTGGTAAGTCTTACCTCTATTGTGGGTAAAATGTTTGAAGGGTTTCTAAGAGCTGCTATCCTGGAGGACCTCAAGAGAAATAGCTGTATAACTCCGTATCAGCATGGGTTTATGAGAGATTGGTCCTGTGAAACTAATCTAATCAGCTTTAAGAGGAGGTAAGTTCTATAGAATATTGTGGACAGTTTTTGTGCACCAGTACTCAAGAAGGAGATATCAGAGCTTGAGCAGATTCAAAGGCTGCCAACAATTACAAAATGTGGACGAGGAGAAAAGAAGAGATAGGTGGAGCAAAACCCGTACAGTCATGTTTATTGTGCAGGATGAAACTACGTATGTGGATGCTATCGGACCACAATGGTACTGATCTGATGATCTCGCTGCCAGATGCCAAATTTGTAGATATGGAAGCCTGTGATGTAAAGATTTTGCTAGCAATTATCTATTAATAGCATGAAATCACTCCATGTTATGTCAAGACACTTCTCCAATTAGAACTCAATGAATTCTGTTTAATTAAGAACATTGCCAACTCTTTCACACCAAGGAAGAAGGTGTTACCATACAAAGATTACATAGGTTATTGTTACAAAGGTTACAAAGCTTATTGATTAGAGATGAGCGAGCACCAAAATGCTCGGGTGCTCGTTATTCGGGACGAACTTTTCGCGATGCTCGAGGGTTCGTTTCGAGTAACGAACCCCATTGAAGTCAATGGGCGACCCGAGCATTTTTGTATATCGCCGATGCTCGCTAAGGTTTTCGTTTGTGAAAATCTGGGCAATTCAAGAAAGTGATGGGAACGACACAGCAACGGATAGGGCAGGCGAGGGGCTACATGTTGGGCTGCATCTCAAGTTCACAGGTCCCACTATTAAGCCACAATAGCGGCAAGAGTGGGCCCCACCCCTCCCAACAACTTGACACTCCGCTGCCACTTCTCCTGGGTTACATGCTTACCAAACCCCCCCCCCCCCCACGACCCAGTGTCCACAGCGCACACCAAACTGTTCCTGCCCAGCCTTCAGCTGCCCTCATGCCACGCCACCCTCATGTCTATTTATAAGTGCATCTGCCAGAGGAAAAGCAGGCACACACTGCAGAGGGTTGGCACGGCTAGGCAGCGACCCTCTTTAAAAGGGGCGGGGCGATAGCCCACTGCTGTACAGAAGCAATGAGAAATGCAATCCTGTGCCACCTCCATCTGGAGCTGCACACGTGGGCATAGCAATGGGGAACCTATGTGCCACACACTATTCATTCTGTCAAGGTGTCTGCATGCCGCAGTCAGACCGCGTTTTTTTTATAAATAGTCACAGGCAGGTACAACTCCGCAATGGGAATTCCGTGTGCACCCACAGCATGGGTGGATCCCTGGAACCCACCGGCGGTACATAAATATATCCCATTGCATTGCCCATCACAGCTAAGGTAATAAATTCATGTTTAATACAGGTGGTCTTCGGCCCACACTGCATGCCCCAGTCAGACTGGGGTTCTTTAGAAGTGGACACATGTAGTAACAACTCCCTGTGGACCCACAGCATGGGTGGGTGCCAGGAAGCCACCGGCGGTAGATAAATATATCCCATTGCATTGCCCATCACAGCTGAGGTAATAAATTCATGTTTAATGCAGCTGGGCTTCGGCCCACACTGCATGCCCCAGTCAGACTGGGGTTCTTTAGAAGTGGACACATGTAGTTACAACTCCCTGTGGACCCACAGCATGGGTGGCTCCCTGGAACCCACCGGCGGTACATAAATATATCCCATTGCATTGCCCATCACAGCTGAGGTAGTAAATTCATGTTTAATGCAGGTGGGCTTCGGCCCACACTGCATGCCCCAGTCAGACTGGGGTTCTTTAGAAGTGGACACATGTAGTTACAACTCCCTGTGGACCCACAGCATGGGTGGCTCCCTGCAACCCACCGGCGGTACATAAATACATCCGATTGCAGTGCCCAGCACAGCTGAGGTAATAAATTCATGTTTAATGCAGGTGGTCTTCGGCCCACACTGCATGCCCCAGTCAGACTGGGGTTCTTTAGAAGTGGATACATGTAGTTACAACTCCCTGTGGACCCACAGCATGGGTGGCTCCCTGGAACCCACCGGCGGTACATAAATATATCCCATTGCAGTGCCCAGCACAGCTGATGTTACGTGAGCTGTAATGCAGGTGGGCAAAAAATTAATTTGATTACACTGTAGGCGAGGGCCCCCAAAAATTGGTGTACCAACAGTACTAATGTACCTGAGAAAAATTGCCCATGCCCAACCAAGAGGGCAGGTGAAACCCATTAATCGCTTTGGTTAATGGGGCTTAATTGGTAACTAGGCCTGGAGGCAGCCCAGTAAAAATAAAAATTGGTTCAGGTGAAAGTTTCAACGCTTTAATGAGCATTGAAACGTATAAAAATTGTTTGTAAAAATTATATGACTGAGCCTTGTGGGCCTAAGAAAAATTGCCCGTTCGGCGTGATTACGTGAGGTTTCAGGAGGAGGAGCAGGAGGAGGAGGAGGAATACTATACACAGATAGATGAAGCTAAAAGGTGAGAGAGAACGATGCTTCCATCCGCGGGTGCAGCCTACGTATTGTTTAGGTATCGCTGCTGTCCGCTGGTGCAGAAGAGAAGTCTGGGGAAATC
This sequence comes from Eleutherodactylus coqui, assembly GCF_035609145.1. Classification (NCBI taxonomy): domain Eukaryota; kingdom Metazoa; phylum Chordata; class Amphibia; order Anura; family Eleutherodactylidae; genus Eleutherodactylus; species Eleutherodactylus coqui. The sequence goes on along the minus strand of NC_089848.1, from coordinate 130,778,070 downwards.
CAGGCTTTGTTCATCTTGATGAGTGTAAGCCTGTCGGCACTGTCGGTTGACAGGCGGGTACGCTTATCTGTGATGATTCCCCCAGCCGCACTAAACACCCTCTCTGACAAAACGCTAGCCGCAGGACAAGCAAGCACCTCCAGGGCATACAGCGCGAGTTCAGGCCACGTGTCCAGCTTCGACACCCAGTAGTTGTAGGGGGCAGAGGCGTCACCGAGGATGGTCATGCGATCGGCTACGTACTCCCTCACCATCCTTTTACAGTGCTCCCACCAACTCAGCCTTGACTGGGGACCGGTGACACAGTCTTGCTGGGGAGCCATAAAGCTGTCAAAGGCCTTAGAGAGTGTTGGCCTGCCTGTGCTGTACATGCTGCCTGATCTCTGCGCCTCCCCTGCTACCTGGGCCGCGGAAATGCGCCTTCGGCCACTAGCGCTGTCGGATGGGAAGTTTGCCATCAGTTTGTCCACCAGCGCCCTGTGGTATAGCATCACTCTCAAACCCCTTTCCTCTTCGGGAATGAGAGTGGAAAGGTTCTCCTTATACAGTGGGTCGAGCAGTGTGTACACCCAGTAATCCGTAGTGACCAGAATGCGTGTAACGCGAGGGTCACGAGAAAGGCATCCTAACATGAAGTCAGCCATGTGTGCCAGGGTACCTGTACGCAACACATGGCTGTCTGCACTCGGAAGATCACTTTCAGGATCCTCCTCCTCCTCCTCCTCCTCCTCAGGCCATACACGCTGAAAGGATGACAGGCCAGCAGCATGTGTACCCTCACCAGTGGGCCAAGCTGTCTCTTCCCCTCCTCCTCATGCTCCTCCCCCTCCTCCTCAACGCGCTGAGATATAGACAGGAGGGTGCTCTGACTATCCAGCGACATACTGTCTTCCCCCGCCTCCGTTTCCAAGCGCAAAGCGTCTGCCTTTATGCTTTGCAGGGAACTTCTCAAGAGGCATAGCAGAGGAATGGTGACGCTAATGATTGCAGCATCCCCGCTCACCTTCTGGGTAGACTCCTCAAAGTTTCCAAGGACCTGACAGATGGCTGCCAACCAGGCCCACTCTTCTGTAAATAATTGAGGAGGCTGACTCCCACTGCGCTGCCCATGTTGGAGTTGGTATTCCTCTATAGCTCTACGCTGCTCATAGAGCCTGGCCAACATGTGGAGCGTAGAGTTCCACTGTGTGGGCACGTCGCACAGCAATCGGTGCAGTGGCAGATGAAACCGATGTTGCAGTGTCCGCAGGGTGGCAGCGCGCGTGTGGGACTTGCGGAAATGTGCGCAGAGCTGGCGCACCTTTCCGAGCAGGTATGACAAGTGTGAGTAGCTTTTCAGAAAGCGCTGAACCACCAAATTAAAGACGTGGGCCAGGCATGGCACGTGCATGAGGCTGCCGAGCTGCAGAGCCGCCACCAGGTTACGGCCGTTGTCACACACGACCATGCCCGGTTGGAGGCTCAGCGGCGCAAGCCAGCGGTCGGTCTGCTCTGTCAGACCCTGCAGCAGTTCGTGGGCCGTCTGACTCTTCTCTCCTAAGCTGAGTAGTTTCAGCACGGCCAGCTGACGCTGGCCCACCGCTGTGCTGCCACGCCGCTTGACACCGACTGCTGGCAACGTGCTGCTGCTGACACATCTTGATTGCGAGACAGAGGTTGCGTTGGAGGAGGAGGAGGGTGGTTTAGTGGAGGAAGCATACACCGCCGCAGATACCACCACCGAGCTGGGACACGCAATTCGGGGGGTGGGTAGGACGTGAGCGGTCCCAGGCTCTGACTCTGTCCCAGCCTCCACTAAATTCACCCAATGTGCCATCAGGGAGATATAGTGGCCCTGCCCACCTGTGCTTGTCCACGTGTCTGTTGTTAAGTGGACCTTGGCAGTAACCGCGTTGGTGAGGGCGCGTACAATGTTGCGGGAGACGTGGTCGTGCAGGCCTGGGACGGCACATCGGGAAAAGTAGTGGCGACTGGGAACCGAGTAGCGCGGGGCCGCCGCCGCCATCATGCTTTTGAAAGCCTCCGTTTTCCACAAGCCTATATGGCAGCATATCCAGGCTGATCAATTTGGCAATGTGCACGTTTAACGCTTGAGCGTGCGGGTGCGTGGCGGCGTACTTTCGCTCGCGCTCAAACAGTGGCGCTAGCGACGTCTGGAACGCTGAGCTGAGAGACATTGCTGGATGGGGCCGAGGACAGCGGAGGTGAGGGTGTGGGTGCAGGCCAGGAGACGGTAGTGCCTGTGTCCTGAGAGGGAGGTTGGATCTCAGTGGCAGGTTGGGGCACAGGGGGAGAGGCAGTGGTGCAAACCGGAGGCGGTGAACGGCCTTCGTCCCACCTTGTGGGGTGCTTGGCCATCATATGCCTGCGCATGCTGGTGGTGGTGCCTCCCCAGCTGATCTTGGCGCGACAAAGGTTGCACACCACTGTTCGTCGGTCGTCAGGCGTCTCTGTGAAAAACTGCCACACCGTAGAGCACCTTGACCTCTGCAGGGTGGCATGGCGCGAGGGGGCGCTTTGGGAACCAGTTGGTGGATTATTCGGTCTGGCCCTGCCTCTACACCTGGCCACCGCACTGGCTCGGCCTGTGCCCACACCCTGACTTGGGCCTCCGCGTCCTCGGCCGCGTCCACGTCCTCTAGGCCTACCCCTACCCCTCAGCATGGTGTATTACCAGTAATGCAGAAACAGAACGCTGTAATTAAATGTGCCGCTTATTGGCCTGTGGTTGGAGGCTGACTTCGCTTACGGAACGCCAGGAAATAATTTGGCGCAAGCCTGCTGTAACACTTAGCTGGCTGCGTATGATTTTGTTGTAGAACTACTACACCCAGCAGAGACCCAGAACACTGAGCACAGTGACAGGCAGCCCAAATAGATTTTTTGCCCAATATTTTTTAGAAAAGGCCCACTGCCTATATTCAATCAATAATATGTCTTCTGTCCCTGCCTCACCACTACTGGCCCTGCCTCCACACTTCTGTCCCTGGAGTATTACTGCAGGGCGCAATGCTCTGCACGGCCGATATACCAAAAAAAAAAAATGTGCAACACTGCAAAAAGCAGCCTCCACAGTACTGCACACGGTTAGATGTGGCCCTAAGAAGGACCGTTGGGGTTCTTGAAGCCTATAATAACTCCTAACGCTCTCCCTATAGCAGCAGCACCAGCAGCAGCACTTTCCCTCAGCTAAGTGAGAGCGCATCTGTGGCGAGCCGCGGGAGGGGCCGATTTTTATACTCGGGTGACACCTGATCACCCCAGCCACTCACAGCAGGGGGGTGGTATAGGGCATGAACGTCGCAGGGGGAAGTTGTAATGCCTTCCCTGTCTTTCTATTGGCCAAAAAAGCGCGCTAATGTCTCAGAGATGAAAGTGAAAGTAACCCGAACATCGCGTGGTGCTCGTTACGAGTAACGAGCATCTCGAACATGCTAATACTCAAACGAGTATCAAGCTCGGACGAGTACGTTCGCTCATCTCTATTATTGATCATAAGGCTTATTGACATCTACCAAAAAAAGCTCTTAAGGCTCATCTAGACATCAAAATCATTATAGTCAGGGTATTGTTATTGCATTATACACTATTTCTGTTAGTTTTGTGTGTCTTCTAAGTTAACACAGCTCAACCTCATTTTCTGTTGACCCCATATCTTAGAATCCTAGTTGCCGGCACTACAAAGCATAGGTTTTAGTCTTCTACTTAAGGGCCAATAGTCCAATACAAGATACAAAACATACACTTATTGCATTCTGAAACGTAACAGTTTATATGCCATAACATTTCCTTTCTTTTGTTCCTTATCTTGACCCAGAACAACAGTGGATATTTGAAGTATGCTAACGATGTCTGCCAGCCTTTTAGCAATGGTGTCATGTCTTCTTCTTGGTAGGTGGCCAGAACTGCCGGTGTGAGGGGCAGCAAGGCTGCTTCTTTGGCTACTTGGTCTGCCAAGGCATTACCCTTTGCTTCTGGAGACTTGGCTGAGGTATGTGCCTTGACGTTAAGGATGGGTACCTGTCTGGGTAACAGAAAAGCAGACATTAGTACTTGAACTTGTGTCTGGTGTCTTATTGGCTGGCCCATGGATGTAAGAAAGGATCTAGCTTTCCATATTGGACTGTAGTCATGTGCAATGCCAAAGACATATCTAGAGTCTGTGTAATTGTTGGCTGTCTTGTGCCAGCATACAGGCATGTGTAAGGGCCATCAACAAACAAAGTCGAGACTGGGTAGTGGAGTGTCCTTGACAGAATCAAACCAATAAGTTTTCATCTGCATGAGCTGGGCACAGTCGTGAGGTTCTTCTAGAGTCGCTTGGTCAGTGTAATCCTGTTCTGGTAAGAGAGTGGCAGACTTCAAAGTCTGACAGCGGGTGATGGTGACATTGGCCTGCGCAGTCTGTGTATTCGAGAGTAAGTCGGGTCAGAGGTTTTGGTCACTTGGTCCCTGTTCCGGACATCACTTGTTATCAGACCACACCAGTACCGATCTGATGACCTCGTTGCCAAGTGCCAAATTGGTAGATATGGAAGCCCGTGATTAGAAGATTTTGCTAGCAATTATCTATCAATAGCATAACATCACTCCATGTTATATCAAGATACTTCTCCAATGAGAACCCAATACATTTTGTTTAATTAAGAACATTTCCAACTCCTATACACCAAGGAAGAAGAGTTACCATACAAAGGTTACATAGGTTACTGTTACAAAGGTTACAAAGCTTATTGATCATAAGGTTTATTGACATCTACCAAATAGTCTTAAAGCTCTTAAGGCTCGTCTAGACATCAAAATCATTACAGTCAGGGTATTGTTATTACATTATACACTATTTCTGTTAGCTTTGTGTGTCTTCTAAGTTAGCACAGCCCAACCTTATTTAACTTTTCTGTTGACTCCTTATCTTAGAATCCTAGTTACCAGCACTATAAAGCATAAGTTTTAGTCTTCTGTTTAAGGGCCAATAGTCCAATACAAGATAGGAAACATACACTTATTGCATTCTTAAACTTAACAGTTTATATGCCATAACATGGTAAAGAAAGTAGAATGGTATCTTCAATGGTGGAGATGCTGCCTGACCAGATGACGCACCACCTGGGTGGGCGTGATAGAACAAGAGAATAGGACTAAAACCCGCAGTGGAAAAGGGGCAACACTCCACGTTAAAGCATGTAGAAAGTGACCAAAGATGTAAAAAACGTTCAGGTTATTACAGACCGAAATAGCACAATAAAATCAATAACATGGTGTAAATTCACATGATACATGCCTATTCATTGCATATTTATGCATGAAATCAATGGCCTCACATTGCGCAGAGAGAACAAAAATGCTGTCCTAAGCTCTCGCTCATGACCTGTATGTTGTGGGTTCAATCCCCAGCCAGCTCAAGGTTGACTCAGCCTTCCTTCCTTCTGAAGTCGGTAAAATGAGTACCCAGCTTGGTGGGAATTAATAAAAAAATGACTTGAAAGCACTTTGGTCTCGCTTCCTTCCCCCCTTCTCCTCCTCCTTTGTTTTTCACCTCCCTCTCCTGGCTGTGCTAATGCATCAGCTCATCAGCTTTAACCCCTTAACGACTTCCCCATCGGGAAACTACGTCCTCAGCAAGTGGGCTTTAATCCTAGAGGACGTAGTTTTATGCATCCTCTTAGGATTAATGCCCACTTGCCTGAGGACGTGACAGCTCCATGCTGTCGGTGCCCGCAGGTAGCCGACAGCATGGAGCTGTCATCCCAGGATGCGGGCAGTCCCCCCGGCATTGTGATCGGCGCTATCCAATGGATAGCGCTGATCGCAAAAAAGTAAATAAAACAGTGTAAAACAGTAGTAATTCAGCTGCCCTGATGGATCGGATCCATTAGGGCAGCTGAAAATACTCAACCGGCTTGTCCGCGGTGTCCCCCGAAGATCGGGTCCTCCCGGACTCGCCGCTAGCCTTCTGCGCATGCGCGCCAGAAGATGACGTCAGGCGCATGCGCAGAAGCCCGGGAGCCCCCGGTAAATTTGAAATCTCCTGGCTCCCGGCTTCTGAAGGTAGCCAGGAACCAGGAGGTGTTACCGGGGAGCGGCGATCGCGAAAAAGTTAAAAAAAAGTTTTTTAAAAAGTCAGTTTCACCTCCCCTCATGGATCGGATCCATGAGGGGAGGTGAAAATACTCACCGAAGTTGTCCCCGATGTCCCGGAACCCGAAGTCCCCGTCTGCGCATGCGCGCCCGATGTCAATCATCGGGCGCGTGCACAGAGGGGCTCGAGCCCCGGGAAATTTAAAATCCCTCTGCTCCTGGTTGCCATGTGTAGCCAGGAGCAGAGAGATTATACCGGGGACATGATCACTGTTATCCAATAGATGACAGTGATCATGTGAAGTAAAAAAAAGTGTAAAAAGTGGGAAAAAAAAGTTTAAAAAAGCTTGCATTTCATCTCCCCCCCACGGATTATATCCGTGAGGGAAGATGAAATGACGTATCTAAGGCCCGCGAATTTATCTGCAGACCTTACCCCAGCTTCTGCGCACGCGCCCGTCGCCAAAATGGCAGACGCATGCGCAAAAGCTGTGGATTGCCAGGATAATTTAAAATCTCCCTGCTCCTGGCTACAAAACTGAGCCAAGACCCTGGAGACTTCACAGGGGGGCCGCGGTGAGCGGTTCCTGATCATGTGTTCACCGTTATCCAATGGATAATGGCGATCACGTAAAAGTAAAAAAAAGGTGAAGGTTCATCTCCCCTCACCGATGCGATCAGTGAGATGAGATGAAACTTTTTACCGGAGGCCTCCATATTTGCACCCCGACGCGATCTTCCTCCGTGAACTTTCCCGGATTCTGCGCATGCGACCGCCAGCAAAACACCGGACACATGCGCAGGAGTCGGGGAGCCCAGGAAATTTAAAATCTCCTTGCTCCCAGCGACCGTTGGTCGCCGAGAGCCTGGAGCAGTGACGGGTGGCCTCGTTGAACGGTCCCCGGTCACGTGAAAAAAAGGTAGCGATCTACCTTTGCCCGGCCTCACATGACCGGATAGGAATTACGGATTCCGCATGCGTCTGATCCTCGGGAATACGCAGATCAATCGCATTGGATTACACAATTCCGCTCACATTAGTGGGTCGGAATTGCGTAATCCACTTGCAGAAAAGAGAACGCAGCAGGTTCTATTTTACAGCGGATATCCGCAACGTAGAGCCCATTGTGCTCCGTGGTCGCGGATATACCCGCAGCCCATACACAACTACATTGTATACGGGCTGCGGGTACCCGCGTCATCGCTAAGCGACAGTGCGGAAAATGCAAAAATAAAAAAAGGACTGCACATGACCGCCTGTGTGAGTAGGCAGTTATGCGCAGTACATTATGCGGCTGTACGCAGGGTCACAGCTGGGATCCGCTGCGGGCCTCCGCAAGCGGATCCCGCCTACGGCTGCGTGAGCCCGGCGTTATTCAGACCGCGACCTGTAATACGCAATTTACAAGAAGCCCCGGGAACGTTAGCCTTCCTTCAGTTTCAGGAGCACCTTGTTGAGCGTCTTCTTTGCGAGACCGCCGCACCTCAGCAAGATTACGGAGACTCACAGAGCGCCACTTTTTACACCCCATATCCGCTACTGAGGTCACGAAATACCCCCAAAAAGCATGAGAGGAGAGGGGATACACTGTTTTATTGCCCCATGTACCCATCCCAACCAACCTCCGTAATTACCCCTGTCTTCAGAAATACCACACAGTTCACATTATTACTTTTATCTAAGATTTGGGGAATGCCGGAAAGGGCGCGAAGTGTGTGTGGGCGGGGGGGGGGGGGGATATTTTTAGGGAGTCACAAATGAACAATGGGTCCTGGAATTTATTCAGTTGTACCCTGCAATCCAACGGGTGTTCCTTGCATTATGGGCCTTGTCATGTGTCCTTTAAGTAGATTAGGGCCACAAGGGGTATGTTTTTGAACACGGGACAAACGAGGGTATCCATTTTGGGGTGAAGGTCTTCATTCCTATGTACACTGTACAAAAAAAACTGGTTTTAAATTGACAAAATTGCCAAAAAAATGAAAATCGTAATTTTTTCCTTCTGCTTTGCTTAGATTTATTCAAATACTGTGGGGTTAAAATACGCAGTACACCCCTAGATGAATTCATTAAGGGGTCTTGTTTTTAAAATGGGGTCACTTGAGGGTGTTCTTTATCGTTTTGGACGCTCAATGGCTCTATAAGTGGGCAATGGGGCCTGGAATTTATTCCGTTGTACCCTGAAATCCAACGGGTGCTCCTTCCATTATAGGCCTAGCCATGTGTCCTTTTAGTAGATTAGGGCTACAACAGGTATGGTTCTGAACACGGGACAAACAGGGGTATCCATTTTGGGGTGAAAGTCTTCATTCCTATGTGTGCTGTACAAAAAAAACTGGTTTTAAATTGATACAACTGCCAAAAAAATGAAAATTGTAATTTTTTTCCTACTGCTTTGCTTAGATTTATTCAAAAACTGTAGTGTAAAAATACACAGTACACCCCTAGATAAATTCGTTAAGGGGTCTAGTTTTCAAAATGGGGTCATTTGTTGGGGTTCTCTGTCGTTTTGGCCGCTCAAGAGCTCTACAAGTGGGCAATGGGGTCTAAATCACCTTCATGCTAAATTTCTGTTCTGAAAGCCACCGACTACTCCTTTCATTTTGGGCCCCCGTTGTGCATCCACACATAAGATTAGGGCCACAATCGGTATGTCTCTGAACACAGGACAAACAGGGGTATCCATTTTGGGGTGCAAGTCTTCATTCATGTGTGTGCTGTACAAAAAAGCAGTTTTTAAAACGACAGAATCGCAAAAAAAGCGAAAATCACATTTTTTTCCTTTTGCTTTGCTTGAAATCATTCAAAAACTGTGGGGTCAAAATGGGCAGTACACCCCTACATAAATTCGTTAAGGGGTCTAGTTTTCAAAATGGGGTCACTTGTGGGAGTTCTCTTTGGTTTTGCCAGCTCAAGAGCTCTACAAAGTGCTATGGGGCCTAAAACGCCTTCAAGCAAAATCTATGTTCTGATAGACACCGACTACTCCTTTCATTTTGGGTCCCGTTGTGCATCCAGACATAAGATTAGGGCCACAATGGGTATGTCTCTGAACACGGGAGAAACGGGGGTATCTATTTTGCAGTGTAACTCCTCATTTTCATGGGCACTATAGGAAAAAATATGTCTTTAAAATGACATATTTGCAAAAATATGACATTTTATTTTTTCTCCTCTAAATTGAATTAATTCCTGAAAAAAACTAGTGGGGTCAAAATACTCATGACACCCCTCAAGGAATACATTAAGGGGTGTAGTTTTTAAAATGGGGTCATTTGTGGGGGTATCTATTATTCTGACACTCACCAGCCTTTGCAAACGTGGCTTGGTGCAGGAAAACAAAGTGTTCCTCAAAATGCTGAAAAGTAATGTTAAATTTGTACGTCTCCTAAATGGTTAAAAAAAACATAAAAGTTTTTTAAATGTGCATTCATAATAAAGTAAACAGATTGAAATATATATCTTATCAAACATTTGTACAGTATGTTTGGACATATTTGAGATATTACAGTTGAAAATGTAAAAAAATGATAATTTTTTCAAAATTTTTCCAATATTGGTACTTTTAATAAATATACACAAATTATTTTGGTCTCTTTTTACAACCAAAATGAAGTACAACATGTGGTGAAAAAACAATGTCAGAATCACTTGGATATGTTAAAGGGGTTGTCCCGCGCCGAAACGGGTTTTTTTTTTTTTCAACCCCCCCCCGTTCGGCGCGAGACAACCCCGATGCAGGGACGTACAGACAGCTTACCGGAGCGCTTACCTTGATCCCCGCGCTCCGGTGACTTCTATACTTACCTGTGAAGATGGCCGCCGGGAACCTCTTGCTTCGTGGACCGCAGCTCTTCTGTGCGGTCCACTGCCGATTCCAGCCTCCTGATTGGCTGGAATCGGCACGTGACGGGGCGGAGCTACACGGAGCCGCTCTCTGGCACGAGCGGCTCCATAGAAGACTACAGAAGACCCGGACTGCGCAAGCGCGGCTAATTTGGCCATCGGAGGGCGAAAATTAGTCGGCTCCATGGGAACGAGGACGCTAACAACGGAGCAGGTAAGTAAAAAACTTTTTATAACTTCTGTATGGCTCATAATTAATGCACAATGTATATTACAAAGTGCATTATTATGGCCATACAGAAGTGTATAGACCCACTTGCTGCCTCGGGACAACCCCTTTAAGGCTTTACGGAGTTATGCTACATTGAACAACACATGTCAGATTTCCAAAATTTGGCTCCGTCACTAAGGCGCAAACAGGCTTCGTCACTAGGGGGTTAAAGGGGTTAATTTGTTCAACATATGTCCCCTCTCAGGGAAGTGGGGTTTTACCTCCCTTCTTTCCTTGTAGCCCTAGGCTGGGCTTAAAAAAAGGTGCAGCAGACTTATCTCTTGCAGTGTAGCCTGGGGGCCAGGACATTTTCCCTCTCTCCCTTGGTTCTCTCAGTTTCTTACTAGGGTGTTTTAGGACAACTTGTGCTTGTTGTAATTTTGTATAGCCAACAGGTTACCACAGGAGGTGATGAGTTTTCCTTAAATGGAAGTGTTCAAATAGAGGCTGGACAGACATCTGTCTGGGATGATTTAGTGAGTCCTGCACTGAGCAGGTAGTTGGACCCGATGACCCTGGAGGTCCCTTACAACTCTACCATTCTATATGCTACTTATATTTAAAAAAACAACAACAACAAAAAACCATTATGCACCTTGGTTAAAAAGCAAGTAAGACCCCCACAATCACCAATAATCCCCTATCCTGTGGATATCATGTGGATAGAGAATAACTTGAAATTCTAGAACAACTAACGTAACCAATGGTTTCTCCAAATTCACTACTGCATCTTAGAATTATTCAACCTTCTGAATGGAATCGCTCATTGGAGCACATATGTTCAAAACAGGTGTTGTTTAAGCACACCTGATGCAACAAATCAAGAGCTTCATTAGTTGCATCAGGTGTGTTTAAGATAAAATACATCAGACACTTGGACTGTCGAGGGCTTTACTGTTTGTTGCTTCTGATTGAATGTTAGAAATATAGCGAAGCTGAGGGGGCCAAATAATAATGTCTGATTTCTTCTGTGAGTCTTGTTTTTATTGAACCCTTCTTCTGTATAGATTATACCTCCATAGGATGCAACACAGCAATCCCTCTGTGAAGGTTTCCTTCATACTCGGCTCTGTTTACATCTGCAGACTCCAAATACCTTTAGATTTGTTGAGAAGAATAGCACTGCATTCTATCTTTCACGTCAAAATGACAGACACAATAACGACACACAGCCATTATAAGTCGACAGGTCTATCAGACAGTGGTGCTGGCCATCACATGATGGACCTAGCACTGCATTATGGTTTCTGAGTGGTTGCAAGAGTATACATCCCGTAGTGGCTGCTACCATTGGGCTTGTTGAGAGAGGGTCCGAGCTTTAGTTTCTCCTTTCCCTTTGCAATTGGGGGGAGAGCACATGAACAGGACTTCACCTTTATAGAGGAACTGCAAAAACAAGGAATGAAAAATTGTCCAAAGAGGGGAAAACACCAAATTATTCTGTCCTGTGGGGCAAAATCTGGTGCGGCAGATAGACTGTAAGTCACTGATTGTCATTGAAAAGGGTATTTCTGTTATTCTTAGGAATAGGCAAATAAGGAAGATGGAATAATACCTCCCCAGTGCCACCTATTGGAAGACTCCATGCGGGCTTTGCTTTTAATTCCTAGTCATTGTTACAAGGCTTTTATAAAGAGTCTGACTTTGGCTTGAAGGAATGCTGCCTTCCAATAGGTGGCACTGTGGAGGTATTATTCCATCTCCCTAATTTGCATATTACCCAGAGGAGCATGAATGGCCGTTTGAGTCTCCTCACTCACCGTCTAGGTGCTCTCCCTAAGGAGAAAAGATACCATTTCTGATCTCAGGAATAGGATATCCCAATTCCCTATTAGTGTGGATTCTACATTTTTGCCCTTTTTCTATCACGCAAACGGGATCCTAGAACATTAATTCCAAATGGCTATCAACAACTTCCCTAATGAAATCTACAAAGTGCTGTCAGCGATAGTTTTTGTCTATCAAAGTCTATGGGTGTTAGGGATTGAGTCGAACATGTAACACTTTCCCATAGACTTTAGTTACAGAGAGCTGTTTTCCCAATAGATATGGGTCCCAGATGTGGAACCTAAACCTATAAGGCATTGGGATATTCTGTATATTCCTATTAGATAATGTACATTTACAATTTAAGTGCAGTGCTTGAAGTTTGCATCCTAGAACAACCACAGAACCTGACTCCACACAATGCTTCAGATGGGGAACATCAGAGGAAATATTACTGTAATTAGAATTAAGATTACTGAATGAAGTGTTGTCACAGCTCAGGGCTGAAGTATTATTCTCTTTTGCTTGGCTGTTTCAAGCAGACTGTCATACTGTCAAACTGAGCAGATTATGCCGAGCAAAAGAACAAATCAAGACAGACAGCAGAGTGGAAGTTAAATACCTTTTTCTGTGGGAACATGTGCAACGTGTCCATTTATGACAGCTATTTTGTATGTATATATATCTATAGATAGATATGAGATAGATAGATATGAGATAGATAGATAGATAGATAGATAGATAGATAGATAGATAGATAGATATGAGATAGATAGATATGAGACAGATGATAGATAGACAGATAGATAGATAGATAGATAGATAGATAGATAGATAGATAGATAGATAGATAGATAGGAGATAGATAGATAGGAGATAGATAGATAGACAGATAGATAGATAGATAGGAGATAGATAGATAGATAGATAGATAGATAGATAGATAGATAGATAGATATGAGATAGATGATAGATAGATATGAGATAGATAGATAGATAGATACATAGATACATAGATAGATAGGAGATAGATGACAGATAGATAGATAGATAGATAGATATGAGATAGATGATAGATAGACAGATAGATAATAGATAGATAGATAGATAGATAGATAGATAGATAGATAGATAGATAGATAGATAGATAGATAGATATGAGATAGATATGAGATAGATATGAGATAGATATGAGATAGATAGATAGATAGATAGATAGATAGATAGATAGATAGATAGGAGATAGATAGATAGATAGACATAAGATAGATAGATATGAGATAGATAGATATGAGATAGATAGATAGATAGATAGATAGATAGATAGATAGATATACGATAGATAGATATGAGATAGATAGATATGAGATAGATATGAGATAGATGATAGATAGACAGATAGATAGATATGAGATAGATAGATAAATAGATAGATATATATGAGATAGATAGATATGAGATAGATAGATACATATGAGATAGATGATAGATAGACAGATAGATAATAGATAGATGGATAGATAGATTGATAGATATGAGATAGATAGATATGAGATAGATAGATAGATATGAGATACATAGAAAGATAGATAGATATGAGATAGATGATAGATAGACAGATAGATAGATAGATAGATAGATAGATAGATAGATAGATAGATAGATAGATAGATAGATAGGAGATAGAGAGGAGACAGATAGATAGATAGATAGATAGATAGATAGATAGATAGATAGATAGATAGATAGATAGATAGATATGAGATAGATAGATAGATAGATAGATAAGAGATAGATAGATAGATAGATAGATAGATAGATAGATAGATGTGGGATAGATAGACAGACAGATATGAGAAAGATAGATAGATAGATATGAGATAGATAGATAGATAGATAGATAGATAGATAGATAGATAGATAGATAGATAGATAGATAGATATGAGACAGATGATAGATAGACAGATAGATAGATAGATAGATAGATAGATATGAGATAGATGATAGATAGATATGAGATAGATGATAGATAGATATGAGATAGATAGATATGAGATAGATGATAGATAGACAGATAGATAATGGATAGATAGATAGATAGATATGAGATAGATAGATAGATAGATAGATAGATATGAGAAAGATATGATAGATATGAGATAGATGATAGATAGACAGATAGATAATGGATAGATAGATAGATAGATAGATAGATGTGAGATAGATATGAGATAGATAGATAGATAGATAGATAGATAGATAGATAGATATGAGATAGATAGATATGAGATAAATAGATAGATAGATAGATAGATATGAGATAGATGATAGACAGATAGATAGATAGATAGATAGATAGATAGATATGAGATAGATGATAGATAGACAAATAGATAGATAGATAGATAGATAGATAGATAGATAGATATGAGATAGATAGATATGAGATAGATAGATAGATAGATAGATAGATAGATATGAGACAGATGATAGATAGATAGATAGCTAGATAGATAGATAGATAGATAGATAGATAGATAGATAGATAGATAGATATGAGATAGATGATAGATAGATATGAGATAGATGATAGATAGATATGAGATAGATAGATATGAGATAGATGATAGATAGATATGAGATAGATAGATATGAGATAGATGATAGATAGACAGATAGATAATGGATAGATAGATAGATAGATATGAGATAGATAGATAGATAGATATGAGATAGATAGATAGATGTAAGATAGATAGATTTGAGATAGATAGATATGAGATAGACAGATAGATAGATATGAGATAGATGATAGATAGACAGATAGATAGATAGATAGATAGATAGATAGATAGATAGATAGATAGATATGAGATAGATATGAGATAAATAGATAGATAGATAGATAGATAGATATGAGATAGATAGATAGATAGATAGATAGATAGATAGATAGATAGATATGAGATAGATGATAGACAGACAGATAGATAGATAGATAGATAGATATGAGATAGATGATAGATAGACAGATAGATAGATAGATAGATAGATATGAGATAGATAGATATGAGATAGATAGATATGAGATAGACAGATAGATAGACATGAGATAGATGATAGATAGACAGATAGATAGATATGAGATAGATAGATAGATATGAGATAGATAGATTTGAGATAGATAGATACATATGAGATAGATGATAGATAGATATGAGATAGATAGATAGATAGATAGATAGATCGATATGAGATAGATAGATATGAGATAGATAGATAGATAGATATGAGATAGATGATAGATAGACAGATAGATAGTTAGATATGAGATAGATGATAGATAGACAGATAGATAGTTAAATATGAGATAGATGATAGATAGACAGATAGATATGAGATAGATAGATATGAGATAGATAGATAGATAGATAGATAGATATGAGATAGATAGGAGATAGATAGATAGATAGATAGATAGATAGATAGATAGATAGATAGATAGATAGATAGATAGACATGAGATAGATGATAGATAGATAGATATGAGATAGATAGATAGATATGAGATAGATAGATAGATATGAGATAAATAGATAGATAGATAGATAGATAGATAGATAGATAGATAGATAGATATGAGATAGATATGAGACAGATAGATAGATAGATAGATAGATAGATAGATAGATAGATAGATAGATATGAGCTAGATAGATATGAGATAGATAGATAGATATGAGATAGATGATAGATAGATAGATAGATATGAGATAGATGATAGATAGATAGATGATAGATAGATATGAGATAGATGATAGATAGATAGATAGATAGATAGATAGATAGATAGATATGAGTTAGATAGATAGATAGATAGATAGATAGATAGATAGATAGATGATAGATAGATGATAGATAGATATGAGATAGATGATGGATATACAGATAGATAATAGATAGATAGATAGTTATAAGATAGATACATAGATATGAGATAGATAGATAGATAGATATGAGATAGATAGATATGAGATAGATAGATATGAGATAGATAGATAGATAGATAGATAGATAGATAGATAGATAGATAGATAGATATGAGATAGATAGATAGATATGAGATAGATAGATATGAGATAGATAGATAGATATGAGACAGATGATAGATAGACAGACAGATAGATAGATAGATAGATAGATAGATAGATAGATAGATAGATAGATAGATAGATAGATATGAGATAGATGATGGATAGATATGACATAGATAGAAAGATATGAGATAGATGATAGATAGATATGAGATAGATAGATAGATATGAGATAGATGATAGATATAAGATAGATAGATATGAAATAGATAGATATGAGATAGACAGATAGATAGATATGAGATAGATAGATGATAGATAGATGATAGATAGATATGACATAGATAGAAAGATATGAGATAGATGATAGATAGACAGATAGATAGATAGATATGAGATAGATAGATAGATACATATCAGATAGATGATAGATAGATATGCAATAGATAGATAGATAGATATGAGATAGATGATAGATAGACAGATAGATAATAGATAGATAGATTGATAGATAGATATGAGATAGATAGATAGATAGATAGATAGATAGATAGATAGATAGATAGATATGAGATAGATGATAGATAGACAGATAGCTAGTTAGATATGAGATAGATGATAGATAGACAGATAGATATGAGATAGATAGATAGATAGATAGATAGATAGATAGATATGAGATAGATAGGAGATAGATAGATAGATAGACATGAGATAGATGATAGATAGACAGATAGATAGATATGTGATAGATAGGAGATAGATAGATAGATAGAAGACATGAGATAGATGATAGATAGATAGATAGATAGATATGAGATAAATAGATGATAGATAGATAGATAGATAGATAGATAGATAGATAGATAGATAGATAGATATGAGATAGATATGAGACAGATAGATAGATAGATAGATAGATAGATAGATAGATAGATAGATATGAGATAGATAGATACGAGATAGGTAGATAGATAGATAGATAGATAGATAGATAGATAGATATGAGATAGATGATAGATAGACAGATAGATAGATAGATAGATAGATAGATAGATAGATATGAGATAGATGATAGATAGATAGATAGATAGATATGAGTTAGATACATAGATAGATAGATAGATAGATAGATAGATAGATGATAGATAGATATGAGATAGATGATAGATAGAGAGATAGATAGATAGATATGCGTTAGATAGATAGATAGATAGATAGATAGATAGATAGATAGATAGATAGATGATAGATAGATATGAGATAGATGATAGATAGACAGATAGATAATAGATAGATATGAGATAGATATATAGATATAGATAAATATATATAGATAGATAGATAGATAGATATGAGATAGATAGCTATGAGATAGATAGATAGATGTGAGATAGATAGATATGAGATAGATAGATAGATAGATAGATAGATAGATATGAGATAGATAGATGATAGATAGATATGAGATAGATAGATAGATAGATATGAGATAGATAGATGATAGATAGATAGATAGATATGAGATAGATATGAGATAGATAGATAGATAGATAGATAGATAGATAGATAGATAGATATGAGATAGATATGAGACAGATAGATAGATAGATACTCTTTGTAAAAAAAAAAAAATCAAGCACCTAAAAGCTGTAAGAGTTTTTCTGCAAAACCCAGCAAGCGGTTCCATCTTAGGCAAATCTGTAAATGATGAGAGTTGTGATGATTAGATGGACCGTCTTGTCACCTGAGGCCCTAAAAGTGGTTCCCCCTTGACCTATGAAAGGTTCTCAGAGGCTCCTTGTGTGTAGTGACCTCTTCCTCCACTTGTGTAGAGCTTGTTGACCACTAGATACCTCTACGACGCAGAGAAGAGATTTCACCCCGTTACCAAAGTTTAGGAGACTGCCCAGACTGTTACGAGGTGTTGGAACCAGTGGATGTGTGAGGGCACACAAGGTAACTGGGCTCAGGACCCCCCGACAGACCACCAGTAGGGAGGAGCGTCTGACCAGACTGTTAGAGGTGTTGGGACCAGTGGATATGTGAGGGCACACAAGGTGACTGGGCTCAGGGTGCCCCCTATGGACCACCAGTAGAGAGGAGCGTCTGACCAGACTGTTATGCGGTGTTGGGACCAGTGGATGTGTGAGGGCATACAAGGTGGCCGGGCTCAGGTCGCCCCTACAGACCACCAGTAGAGAAGAGCGTCTGGTCAGACTGTTAAAAGGTGTTGGGAGCAGTGGATGTGTGAGGGCACACAAGGTGATCGGGGCTCAGGACGCCCCTACAGACCACAAGCAGAGAGGACCATCTGACCAGACTGTTAGGAGGTGTTGGGACCAGTGGATGGGGGCACACAAGGTGACTGGGCTCAGGACCCCCGACAGACCACCAGTAGAGAGGAGCATCTGATCGCCCCACAAGCAGTTCCAACTGTTTCATTATCCATCCGGAGATAGGAGGGCGCCATCATTACACCCCTGTGTCTGTCGGAACTATTTCCAGTTGCTTGGCTGAAGGACATTTGGTCTCGTGTTGCCCATTACAGTACTGACTTTGACACCCACCTACTGACTCCTCCATTTGCAATGGTTTTGTTGGAGCAATGGAGCACAACAGGTATATTCTTGGGTCCCAAATTAAGTTTTAAAATATGAGCAGCTCAAAGAATCATTGACTGGTCACACAGAACTTGTGTATCCAAGCTAGTGGTGGTACAACAGGGTCCTAGAGTCTCCCTACAAGGGGTGAATTTTCCACAATAAATGATCCTTTTGCTCTAATATTATAATCACTTATTTACATCAACGTTACAATCACAGAGAGAAAGTTTCATTCTATTCCGACAACTCCGTCTAGTGGATGTCTTCCTCAGCCTTGGGTCCTCTACCAGAGGTCTGGGAGTTTGAAGGTTCTGTGCAGAATCTTGACTATTACACCTTGCTAGTCCAGGAACTTATTCCTAATGAAGCCAGGGTTTATGGACTGTCTGGTTCCTTAAGTCTTACCTCCAGGTCTCATTCAGGAGACTGTGGCTCAACACAGTGCTCTTCTTGCTGGCACTGTATAACAGTCCAGTGGGACATGGTGCTGGAGTCCTCCGCTGGAGTAAACACCAAAGGTGGTCCACGCAGGGGATGGAGTAATGCTACCCGTAGGGACGGTCACATCCGGGCACTGAAGTAGAGCTGCATTCCCAGGTCCTCAAAGTCCCGCACACAGGGATTCAACCCTGGAGGGATAGCAGCCCTAGCCTCCAGGTTGTCTCTGTGGATGATGATCCACGGTACAAAGAAAGGCTCCCTTCTGATCTGGCGAGAGTCCCTTGTAGCAGCAGGCAACGATTCCTCCTCTGCGGAAATGAAGGTTGGAGGAGATCTCTTCCTCACTGGTGTTAGGTCTCCAGGTCTAGGGAAAGACTTTTTAGGACGCTCCAGGTAACTTGTCCCCATTAGTTGAGAAATAGGGATTGGCAGCGGCATCACCAACTCCTGCAGTTCTGGCTCATCGTCCAGTAGAAGCAGGGTTACACGGGAGGATACCCAGCTGGCACTCCTACCATTATTCCTTCAGCTATCTCTTTTGGGTGAGAAGTTGTTTTGTTCTCCAGAGAGAGAATTACTGGCTCGCTAATTGTAGAAGCAGACTGCTCCCCAGGGCGGACCTCAACTACAGACTGTTGCTCCATGGTGGGGGTGATGCCCCCCTACATTTTCCTCAGCCACGGCGGGAAACTCGTGGCAGTAACGTTTTCGTGGGTTCTTCAGTTGTGGTTGATGAAGAAGGCTGGACGCCATCTTGTGAGTTCAAGCCACTTGCTTCTTGAACAGCTAGATCGTGCAGGTTAGGTAACACGACAGGGTCCAGTAACTCTACAAGTCCTTGTCTCAGGATGTAGCGCATCCTGGCAACATATCCGGTTTTGAAGAGGAATCCTCTTAACTCCACATATTAAACTTTTTTGCAGGCACATAGTCTTGCCCTCCTGGAAATTTCTTCAGCCGGCTCAGCGGACTGGAAATTGAAGAATTTTTTTAGACACCGAGGCAGGAAAATGATGGCGCAGGCGTCTTCTCTCCGACCAGTGTGAACAGGCACAGAAAGGAACTTATCCTGTTCATGACTGCCAAGATAGCACTGCCCTGCTGCGTACGAGGAGTGTGCCCCAGCTTAGGAGACAGTGGGGTATAGTTGTAGGCCTTGTCAGAGTGGCTCTACCTTCTCCCACCTAGAGGGTAACCAGGGACATGTCAAAGGGGCCGAGAGCAGGCTTTTAAATTAGGTTAACCTATTGAGGGTTTACCTTGGTTCACTTTGTCACAGTTGACGCCACCGTTCCTTCCTCTACGGTAATCTCTCGATGAACGAATAGAGTCCACACACAGGGCTGAGGTTTAAAAGCAGAATCGGGAATGGTTGGTAAAGCTGTTTTCCTCCAACACAACTAGTAGTAAGTCCACGCTTAACATCCACCGGTAGGGCAGGCAGTGCGGGAGAACACATGATGTGTCAGGTAGAAAACACGGGGGACAGAGTGACTTACATAGGCAAGTTATCTGTGGTTCTCTGGTCCCGGACACCTTGCTGACTCTCTACTGGTACACACTCATGGAGTAGTAGATTTGCACTCCACGCTGCACAGCGGGAACTCACACTTCTTGCAGCTTGTTACACTTCTATTTCTCCATTCATGTGAGAAGGGGATTCACAGCACACATCTCATATCCTCTCAGCCTCTTCCATACCCACCACAAACAGACTAAAGGTGTCTGCCTGTCAGAGCAGCTCCTCTCAGGACAGACCAGACAGACAGCCCACACAGCACATCTTGCAACCAGAAATATATAACAAAGTCACATGACACACAAAGAGATACTTTTCCAGACAGTAACCTATTCAGTGCTGCAGCTATGCAATACACATCATATTCACTCACATGGAACACATTGACAATACACATAAGCACAAGACTACATAGACTATCCAGAAACATCCAGAAGCTTCCACACATTGACTTCTGTACACTACAATTATATCTATCACCCCCGCTGTCTTCTGTTCCTTGTCAATTTACACAATGTCTGGTTGGTTGGCCAGTACCTGTTTGTCCATCCGTATCTGGAAGTCCCACTGGATGTTTTTATCCAAAACTTTCTGTGAGTCTGCCATGTGGATTTAGTAGGGTCGTTGTCCAACTACAGAATAAATTGGAGCCATTCAACACCTCTCTGATTGCATACATGACTAAGTGCAGCGTCTGAGGATCGGGACCACAGCTGAGGAGATGGTGGGATAGATAAAGAATTACTGTCACAGTGGCGCTACTATCTCCTCCCCTGAGGGTAGCTCAGGACCCGACCAAGGGAAGGTTACAGGAAAGGGGCAATTACTGGTTACCTTACAGTCCGTTGTCACTCATCATGCCCCCGTTCTGTCCTCTGCGGTGAATCTTGTAGCGAAAATAAAATAGTCCACGCATAGAGATAACTTTCTGGATAAATCGAGAATGGTCGGTAATGTCCGTTTACGCATTCTTCTCTCTGACTCTGTGTGGATAGCGGCACTGGCACATCCTGGGTAGTGTAGGCCCGGGGCAGGCTTCACACCATCGCTAAGCCTCTTCAATTCTGTACCACACAGACCACACAGTGTCTGTGTGGCTCACTTGCAAGACTGTCTCCAACAGACTCCAAAATGAAGTGTCAACTCTCCACACTCTTTAGCATCCTCACCAATATATATGAAACACAGTCATGTGACATGCAACAAGATACATTTTGCAGACATAACCCAGACGTTAACCCATTCAGTGCTGCAGAGGTGCAATACACATCAAACGCATACAACATAGAAGACACTGATAAAACCATTGCACAGGACAAACCTTTAACATTATGGAGGGATCCCATTAACTCTGGGACACTACATATGTATCTGCCTGTATTTTGGACTTTGCATTGAGGACATCATTAACCCCTTAGGGACGGCCCCATCGGGAAACTACGTCCTCAGTAAGTGGGCATTAATCCTAGAGGACGTAGTTTTATGCATCCTCTTTGGATTAATGCCCACTTGCCTGAGGATGTGACAGCTCCATGCTGTCGGTGCCCGCAGGTAGCCGACAGCATGGAGCTGTCATCCCAGAAGGCGGGCAGTCACCGCCGGCTTTGCGATCGGATAGCGCCGATCGCAATAAAGTAAATAAAACTGTGTAAAATATTAGATATTTAGCTGCCCTGATGGATCGGATCCATCAGGGCAGCTGAAAATACCCACCCGGCTTGTCCGCGGTGTCCCCCGAAGATCGGGTTCTTCCGGACCCGCCGCCGGCCTTCTGCACATGCGCGCCAGATGATGACGTCAGGCGCATGCGCAGAAGCCCGGGAGCCCCCGGCAAATTTAAAATCTCCTGGCTCCTGGCTCCTGAAGGTAGCCGGGAACCAGGAGGTGTTACCGGGGACCGCTGAGAGCTATCCATTGCAGCGATCGCGAAAAAGTTAAAAAAGTTTTTAAAAAGTGTCAGTTTCACCTCCCCTCATGGATCACCTCGGTCCTCCCCAATGTCCCGGGACCCGAAGTCCCCGTCTGCGCATGCGCGCCCGATGTCAATCATCGGGCGTGTGCACAGAGGGGCTCGAGCCCTGGGAAATTTAAAATCCGTCTGCTCCTGGCTGCCATGTGCAGCCAGGACCAGAGAGATTAAACCCGGGAACATGATCACTGTTATCCAATGGATGACAGTGATTATGTAAAGTTAAAAAAAAGTGTAAAAAGTAAAAAAAAAAAGTGTAAAAAGTTAAAAAAAAAAGTGTAAAAAGTAAAAAAAAAAGTGTAAAAAGTAAAAAAAAAAGCTTTAAAAAGTTAAAAAAGCTTGCGTTTAATCTCCCCCCACGGATCATATCCGTGAGGGAGGATGAAATGACTTACCTAAGGCCCGTGGATTTATCCACGGACCTTATCCCAGCTTCTGCGCACACGCCCGTCGCCACAATGGAAGGCGCAGTGCAAAAGCTGTGGATTGCCAGGGTAATTTAAAATCTCCCTGCTCCTGGCTACAAAACTTAGCCGTGAGCCTGGAGATTCTACGGAGAGCCGCGGTGAGCGGTTCCTGATCACGTGTTCGCCGTTATCCAATGGATAATGGCGATCACGTAAAAGTTAAAAAAAGGTGAAGGTTCATCTCCCCTCACCGATGCGATCGGTGAGATGAAACTTTTTACCGGAGGCCTCCGTATTTGCACCCCGACGCAATCCTCATCCGTGAACTTACCCGAATTCTGCACATGCGACCGCCAGCAAAACACCGGACACATGCGCAGGAGTCGGGGAGCCCAGGAAACTTAAAATCTCCTTGCTCCCAGCGACCAACGGTGGCCGAGAGCCTGGAGCAGTGACGGGTGGCCTTGCTGAGCGGTCCCCGGTCACGTGATAAAAAGGTAGCGATCTACCTTAGGCCGGTCTCACATGACCGGATAGGAATTACGGATTCCGCCTGCGTCTGATCCGCGGTAATACGCAGATCAATCGCATTGGATTACACAATTCCGCTCACATTAGTGGGTCGGAACTGCGTAATCCACTCGCAGAAAAGAGAACGCAGCATGTTCTATATTACTGCGGATATCCGCAACGTAGAGCCCATTGTGCTCCATGGTCGCGGATATACCCGCAGCCCATACACAACTATGTTGTATACGGGCTGCGGGAAATACAAACAAAAAAAAAAGTACTGCGCATGACCGCCTGTGTGAGTAGGCAGTTATGCGCAGTACATTACGCGGCCGTACGCAGGATCACAGATGGGATCCGCTGCGGGCCTCCGCAAGCAGATTCCACATACGGCCGTGTGAGCCCAGCGTTATTCAGACCGCTACCTGTAATACGTAATTTACAAGAAGCCCCGGGAACGTTCGCCTTCATGCAGTTCCAGGAGCAGCTTGTTGAGCGCCTTCTGTGTGAGACCGCCGAACCTCATCAAGCTTACGGAGACTCACAGAGCGCCACTTTTTACACCCCATCCCCGCCACTGAGGTCACGAAATGCCCCCAAAAAGCATGAGAGGAGGGGGGATACCGGTTTTATTGCCTCATGTGCCCATTCCAACCAGCATCCGTAATTACCCCTGTCTTTGGAAATACCACACAGTTCACAGTATTACTTTTATCTAAAATTTGGGGAAAGCCGAAAAGGGCGCAGAGGTGGTGGGGGGGGGGGGGTTTAAGGTGTCAATTTTTTATTCTGTACAAGTGGGCAATGAGGCCTGGAATTTATCCAACGGGTGCTCCTTCCATTACAGGCCTAGCCATGTGTCCTTTAAGTAGATTAGGGCCACAAGGGGTATGGTTCTGAACACGGGACAAACGGGGGTATCCATTTTGGGGTGAAAGTCTTCATTTCTATGTGTGCTGTACAAAAAAAACTACTTTTAAATTGATACAACTGCCAAAAAAATGAAAATTGTAATTTTTTTCCTACTGCTTTGCTTAGATTTATTCAAAAATCGTAGTGTAAAAATACACAGTACACCCCTAGATAAATTCGTTAAGGGGTCTAGTTTTCAATATGGGGTCATTTGTGGGGGTTCTCTGTTGTTTTGGCTGCTCAAGGGCTCTACAAGTGGGCAATGGGGCCTAAATCACCTTCATGCTAAATTTCTGCTCTGAAAGCCACCGACTACTCCTTTCATTTTGGGCCCCGTTGTGCATCCAGACAAAAGATTAGGGCCACAATGGGTATGTCTCTGAACACGGGACAAACAGGGGTATCCATTTTGGGGTGCAAGTCTTCATTTATATGTGTGCTGTACAAAAAAAGCAGTTTTTAAAATGACAGAATTGCCAAAAAAATAAAAATCACATTTTTTTCCTTTTGCTTTGCTTGAATTCATTCAAAAACTATGGGGTCAAAATGGGCAGTACACCCCTAGATACATTCGTTAAGGGGTCTAGTTTTCAAATTGGGGTCACTTGTGGGGGTCCTCTTTGGTTTTGGCTGCTCAAGAGCTCTACAAAAGTGCTATGGGGCCTAAAACGCCTTCAAGGAAAATTTATGTTCTGAAAACCACCGACTACTTCTTTAATTTTAGGCCCCGTTGTGCATCCAGACATAAGATTAGGGCCACATTGGGTATGTCTCTGAACATGGGACAAACAGGGGTATCCATTTTGGGGTGCAATTATTCATTCAAGGGGTTAATCCTGACCAAATCCCCGACTCCATTTGCTGAAACGCAGCACCAAACTTGCAAGGAACCTCAACCATGCTTCACTGCTGCCTGCATACACTCATTATTGTATCGCTCTCCACCATGCTTCACTGCTGCCTGCAGACACTCATAATTGTACTGCTCTCCACCATGCTTCACTGCTGCCTGCAGACACTCATTATTGTACCGCTCTCCACCATGCTTCACTGCTGCCTGCAGACACTCATTATTGTACCACTCTCCACCATGCTTCACTGATGCCAGCAGACACTCATTATTGTACCACTCTCATCGTGCTTCACTGCTGCTTGCAGACCCTCATTATTGTACCACTCTCATCGTGCTTCACTGCTGCCTGCAGACACTCATTATTGTACCGCTCTCCACCATGCTTCGCTGCTGCCTGCAGACACTCATTATTGTACCGCTCTCCACCATGCTTCACTGCTGCCTGCAGACACTCATTATTGTACTGCTCTCCACCATGCTTCGCTGCTGCCTGCAGACACTCATTATTGTACCGCTCTCCACCATGCTTCACTGCTGCCTGCAGACACTCATTATTGTACTGCTCTCCCCCATGCTTCACTACTGCCTGCAGACCCTCATTATTGTACCACTCTCATCGTGCTTCACTGCTGCTTGCAGACACTCATTATTCTAGTGCTCTCCACGACACTCATTTTTCTACTGATTTCCAGCCCTTCAGCAAAAAGACTGCCTTCTGTTACATCCAAATATTTTGCATTTTGACTTCCAGTCCAGAGCAGCTGCTGCCATTTTTCTGCACCCCAATTCTTATGTTTTTGAGCATATGTAAGTTACTTGGCCTTGTTACTACATGGAAGATATGTCTTTTGGCCACAATTCTTCCATGAAGACCACTTCTGGCCAGACTACTCCAAACAGTAGATGGATGTACCTGGGTCCCACTGCTTTCTGCCAATTCTGAGCTGATAGAACTACTGGATATCTTCTGATTTAAAAGGGAAGTAAGTATGATGTGTCTTTCATCTGCTACACTATTTCTTTTGACAACCATTGCATCTATAGTCTGTACTGTAGCCCATTCCTTTGTGCTACTTCAAAAGAACTTGAACACCACATATTGAAACCCTAGTTTGCTATGAAATCTTTGCCTATGAGACCTTGCATATGCAGTATAACTACCTTGTGTCTTGCTTATGTGCTCAGTCTTGCCATGGTGTATGACCTGTGACATGAAACTGTCTTCCACAGCCTCACCTTTGTAGCAGAGTGTGGCTGTACCACACCCACAGTTTTAAGCATCCTACAGCGCTATCTCTGTTTCAACTTATGATTGTAATGAATTAAGGGATCATTGCTCAGAACACCCCTCTATTAACCCTTTCCAATCCAATTTTGGATTCAGGGTTTCCTAACAGGCTTTCTCTTTTTGCTGTTATACAACGGTGCCATCTGCTGGCTAAAGCCAGTATGTGTGCACCTGAGAAGCTCCAACAGTGGAGTGGCTGGCAATAGACCGTAAGAATACCCTGTCGGACGTCTTCTGACATTGAAGCTGTACAAGTTTCAATCAGAATGTAGGAAGAAGTCAGACAGTGGATTGAAAATGGTTAACTATAGCAGAGAAGCTCTCAGTAAGAAAAGTTCCCACTGTGGCAGACTAAGCCTGTCCATGTCTTCCTGGAACAAAGGCAGTCAGCTGGTCAACATACTGGCATCTATTATAAGGGGGTTTGCCTTTACTTTATTTCATTAATTGATAGTTAGTATTGAGCAAACCTAAAAAGTTGAATCCTATTGTGGGTCGATGTTTACTAAAGGTTTGGTTCAGCGCAAATCCAAACCTTATGCAGTTCATCTTGGCTGAAACCATTAGAAGAAGAGGAACAGGAAGAGAAAGAGGAAGATGGAAAGGAAGGTGAGAATGAAAACTTCTTCCTCTTCTTTTTCCAATTCCTCTTCCCCTTCTTCATCCTCTTCCTCTTCTTCCTTTCCTTCTTCCTCCTATTGCTTTGCTTTTTCTTCCTCCTCTACTCTTCTTTCTCTTCCTCCTCTTTTCCATCCTCATTTTCTTCTTCTTTCTCCTCTTCTAACTTTTCCACTTCCACTACTTCTTTCTTCTTCTTCCTCTTCACATGATCCATTTTCTTCCTCCCCTTCGCTCTTCTTCTTCCTCATCCTCCCATTCTTCTTCCTCCTCTTCTTCTTCCAATGCCTCTTCCTCTTCTTCCTTTTCCTCCTCTTCTACCTCTACCTCTTATTCTTCATATTCCTTCTCTTGCTCTTCATCTTCCTTCTCTTCCTCCTCTTTCCCTGCTTCATCCTCTTCTTCTCATTCTTCCTCCCCTTCTTCTTTTTTCTCCTCTTGTTCTTCTTCCTACTACTCTTCTTCCTCCTCCTCTTCCCTTAGACAGTGATATACAGCAGTTTTAGGGGTATTGATGAAGTTTCAGTTCAGACTAATTTGGACTGAAGTGAAGATTTTACCAAAATTTTGTGAACCGACTAAAATGAACTTTTTAAAAGTTTGCTATTGATAGTAGTATTCTTAGATGTCAAAAAAGAGAAGAGCACTTCTCGCCTCTTCAGTCTCTCACCATTGCAGCTCAAATCTTCCCCCCATCCCCCACCTTGTTTGCAGGCCGGGAATCCTGTTCTTTCTTGTTTTATTAGAACATTTGTGTCTCCTTTTTTTCCCAAACTATTGGGCATCCCCTTTAATGCATCCAGCAATCTTCTTTAGTACAACACATTCTTCATTGGCATTGCGGATGTGTCACAGACGCCATCCGAATGTACAAGTCGGCTGACTAGCATTTACAAGCAAACATCACTCATGATGCCAAAGTTTAGATGCAAACATTAATCAGTGAAAGAAAACAGAAAAGGCAAACGGGGACGACACGATCTGTATCTTCCCAGACTGATTACACCGAAATAAACTGTAAATGGGAGATTGGAGCCGTATTTGAAAACATAGTAATGGAACTTATAATCCCGCATACAGCTGCAGGCAACGTCCCGCTGCTTCTAGAAATTGACGAAATTCCAAGCCATCAAGTAGCAAGGGATTGCTGTTATAGCCCATCCATGGTGAAGAATACCCAGCTGTGCTTCGGACACGTTAGTTGGAGCACCAGCGTTGTACTTGGCTGCTCCCAACTGTGCAGCGCCAGATGATCACAATGATTCCTGACATCCTCCTCCGACCCCTTTCGGTAATGAATTGTTTCCGTTCACAGGATCCCCTTTCGCTGGATGTTTTCCCTCGATCAATTCATTCTCGGTATACTCTCCATGGCGTTACACAAGAAACCCCCCTCGGTTGGCAGGGAAATCCTGACCCCGGCTAGTCCAGCACCGATGACCCGGCCTCGTTGAAAGTCGCTCTGATCGCTGGATTTTCCCATCTAATGTGGATTCACACTGAAACTGATCCTTGGAAAAAATTGTCACGTCATTTTATGCTGCACTCCGGGGTCACGGGGAGAATTACCATACAGGGCAGCGCCAATCCTGAGAGGGCCGGGGTCTAATAAATGGGCCATTCAATGTATATGCCTGGAGAATGGAGACAGGATACAAAAAGACCCTTAATCTAAGGTATAATGCACTCTCACAGAATTCCAGACCATGTTGCGGATGATTGTAGTTTCAGGATGGCGCTGCAGAGTACGGGCAGGGTCGGAGGCCAGATTTTTTATAAAAAATAAATTATTATAATCCTAGACTATTAGAGTTGGAAGGGACCTCCAGGGTCATCGGGTCCAACCTCCAGCTCAATGTAGAATCACTAAGTCATCCCAGACAGATATTTGTCCAGCCTTTGTTTGAACACTTCCATTGAAGGAGAACTCCCCACCTCCCGTGGCAACCTGTTCCACTCATTGATCACCTCACTGTCTAATATCTAATCTGTGTCTCCTCCCTTTCAGTTTCATCCCATTGCTTCTAGTCTTTCCTTGTACAGTTGAGAATAGGGCTGATCCCTCTGCACTGAACTAACAGTTTACTATTTCCACTCCATCAGAGGTTCGGTACTTGAATGTTACATAAATGTTAACCAGCATTCCAACTTAACAAAATGTCTCAACTCTCGGGACGGCGAGGCACCTCCACCTTTCTGGTTACTGTCCTTCTTCACACTAGTGCTGCATATTTAATTTCCGCAGGTCCACGGCACACACCAACACTGTAGCCTTAACCCTTTCCAATCCAATTTGTATCCTGGTTTTCCTAGGGGGCTTACTCTTTTTCTGCCATTTTACAATGGTGCTATCTGCTGGCTAAAGCCAGTACTGCATGAGGTGACACATTGGATAGGCTCTGACAGCAGAGAGGTTAGCAATATACAGAAAGAGAACCCCGACGTTCGTCTTCCAACTTATACTTATAAGAGTAACAAGGGGGCACTATTATAGTAATGGTAGCTACTGGGGGCATGATTATACTAATGGGGCACTATTACATTAATGATAGTAACACAGGAAACTATTATACTAATGAGGGCAATAGGGGGCACCTTAATTGTAATGGGGCTACTGGGAGTCCTATTATACTAATGGGGTCCAGACACTATTACCAAAGGTGGCACAGAGGGGGCACTATTGCTAAGATATGTCACAGAGAGGATACTTCTTTAGTGGGAGTACTATTACTATGACGGTTACTGAGAGGAGAGAGTAGCGGCAGGATAGGGAGAGTTTACTGCATGAAGTCTTAATGGCAATCTGGACCAAGATATGTAAGAAAAATTCAATGAACATCACAAATCACAGAAAAAGTCACCTGTGATGACAGGAGGTAACTGCACTGCAATCACTATCACTAAGTAGAGCTGGTATCTGATTCTGATTAGGTGACGGCATTATTAAGAGGCATACAGACGCTGAGGCATTGTATCTATGCCCGCTGCACCGGGGACTCCAGTTCTGAGGTTTGCTATGGGGCCCCATGAGTTCTATGTACATCCCCGTCTGTAGCAAGATAGTTTTTGTTGCCATCCACTCATTTGAAGGTGGGTTGATACTGGACTCTACTCTGCAGTGACTCCCAACTGTCACTACCCCTGTTGACATGGGTCACATTTATATGGGTATATAATGTGCCCAGAAACTGCCATATAGCCCCTAGTTATTGCAGATGGGAAATACAGTTTCCATAGCATACATTGCCTTACATTTCACAAATACATGGCACATACTATTGCCCAGAGTGGCATACTTTGCCCGGATAGTTCCATATAGAACTATATAATGCCAAACACTGCCCAAGGACTCCCATAGTTTATGAAATAATGTACTACACTGCCCACATAAAGCCAAGCAGCACTCATACAGTGTTATAACAGTAACCACATCACGCTAACAAGGAATAGGAGGGTGCCATACTCCATCCCCATAGATCCATACAGTGCCTGCATAGAGCACAATAGTGGCTATATAGTGCCAATAGGTGCCCACAAAGAGCCAAACTATGCCCATTTAGAGACAAGTTTCCTCCCAGTGCCATAAATGTGCCCACATAGGTAGGCAGTGTTCACACTGTGCCATGCTGCTCCTACCTAGATTCATCAGTGGCTACATTAAGCCATATAATAGGATCTTTCCAAACAGTTCGTGAAGTGCTAAAACCAACTGGAAGTCTCCACTGTCCATGACAGCAGCATCCGCTCTACCCAGGGGTCTTATTACTGTGGGGACACAGCAGGGTCTTCTTGCTTTGTGGGCTAAGTGGGGTCTTATTAACATGGGTGCAAGGAGGGGTCTCATTACTGTAAGGGCACAAAGGAGGATTATTACTGTTGGGGCACAAAGGGGTCTTACTACAGTGGGTACATGGAGGGATCTCATTACTTTGAGAACAAAGAAGGGTCTTATTACTGTGGGGGCACAGAGAGGCTTATTATTGTGGGTACATGAAGGGATCTTATTACTGTGGGGGGTACAGAGGGGCTTATTATGGGGGCACAGAAGAGCATAATATTGTAGAGGTAAACAGGGGCCTTATTACCATAGGGACAGAAGGGGGCATTATTATTTTCTGTTGGGCACAGTGAGTGTACTATTAGTATGTAGAAGACACTAAGAAAAGCCTTAGTGGTAGTGGTGGCATGGGGGGATGTACAGAGACAAGTTGTGGCTAGAAGAAGTCTTCAAGGTGGTCTGGGCCAGACAGAGAGTGGCGCCTGTTTGGAACAATGGGGTGAAGAGCCAGCATGCAGCAGAGCAGACAGGCATGAAGAAATCATGTTCTGTGAGGAGCAGCTATACTGAAGGAAGACATAAAAGAAGATGATCAGCTGCATTTACTAGAGATGAGCGAGCACCAAAATGCTCGGGTGCTCGTTACTCGAGACGAACTTCCCGCGATGCTCGAGGGTTCGTTTCGAGTAACGAACCCCATTGAAGTCAATGGGCGACCCGAGCATTTTTGTATTTCGCCGATGCTCGCTAAGGTTTTCATGTGTGAAAATCTGGGCAATTCAAGAAAGTGATGGGAACGACACAGCAACGGATAGGGCAGGCGAGGGGCTACATGTTGGGCTGCATCTCAAGTTCACAGGTCCCACTATTAAGCCACAATAGCGGCAAGAGTGGGCCCCCCCCCTCCCAACAATTTTTACTTCTGAAAAGCCCTCATTAGCAATGCATACCTTAGCTAAGCACCACACTACCTCCAACAAAGCACAATCACTGCCTGCATGACACTCCGCTGCCACTTCTCCTGGGTTACATGCTTATAGCCGGTTCCACTGAAAGCAATGGGCTGCCGGCGTGCGCGGGATGAATTGTCGGGAAGGGCTTAAATATAGAAGCCCTTCCCTGCAATTCATCCAGAAATGTGTAAAAATAAAAAACATATATATACTTACCTTGTCCCGGCAGACGGAGTTCAGCGCGGCCTACAGTGGGTGTGAAGGGGGTGTGAGTCAGACCTGCCCCCTGATTGGCTCAGCCTGAGCCAATCAGAGGCAGGTCTGACACACACCCACTTCACACCCACTGCAACATTGAAAGTTACTGCTGGTGAGGTGAGCCCACATCTCTCTTTTTTGGCTTATATATTTAAGTCCTTCCCGACAATTCATCCTGCGATCGCCGGCAGCGCATTGCTTTCAGTGGAACCTGCTGTATTGCTGGCTCCATTGAATTCAATGGGCAAACATCGTTCTTCTCTGCCACAGCTGTTACAGCTGTGGCAGAGAAGAATGATTTGTCTTCTATATGTTCTCAATGGGGTCGGCGCTGCTGCCGCCGGCCCCATTGAGCGCATATAGAGAAGAGAACAGGAATCGCAGATAGGTGCGATCTGCGATTTCTGACTATGGCCTAAGAAGGACCGTTGGGGTTGTTGAAGCCTAAAATCACTCCTAACGCTCTCCCTATAGCAGCTCCGGCACCAGCAGCACTGTCCCTGATCTCTGTCAGAACGCATCTGTGGCGAGCAGCGGGAGGGGCCGATTTTTATACTCGGGTGACACCTGATCTCCCCAGCCACTCACAGCAGGGGGATGGTATAGGGCTTGAACGTCGCAGGGGGAAGTTGTAATGCCTTCCCTGTCTTTCTATTGGCCAGAAAAGCGCGCTAATTAGAGATGAGCGAGCGTACTCGTCCGAGCTTGATACTCGTTCGAGTATTAGGGTGTTCGAGATGCTCGTTACTCGAGACGAGTACCACGCGATGTTCGAGTTACTTTCACTTTCATCTCTGAGACGTTAGCGCACTTTTCTGGCCAATAGAAACACAGGGAAGGCATTACAACTTCCCCCTGCGACGTTCAAGCCCTATACCACCCCCCTGCAGTGAGTGGCTGGCGAGATTAGGTGTCACCTGAGTATAAAGGTCGGCCCCTCCCAGCTCGCCACACATGCATTCTGACATAGTTCAGGGAAAGTGCTGCTGGTGCCGGAGCTGCTATAGGGAGAGTGTTAGGAGTATTTTAGGCTTCAAGAACCCCAACGGTCCTTCTTAGGCCATTGAAATCGCAGATCACACCTATCTGCGATCTGCGATTCCTGTTCTCTTCTCTATATGCGCTCAATGGGGCCGGCGGCAGCAGCGCCGACCCCATTGAGAACATATAGAAGACAAATCATTCTTCTCTGCCACAGCTGTAACAGCTGTGGCAGAGAAGAACGATGTTTGCCCATTGATTTCAATGGAGCCGGCAATACAGCAGGTTCCACTGAATGCAATGGGCTGCCGGCGTGCGCGGGATGAATTGTCGGGAAGGGCTTAAATATATAAGCCCTTCCCTGCAATTCATCCAGAAATGTGTTAAAATTAGAGATGAGCGAACACCAAAATGTTCGGGTGTTCGTTATTCGTAACGAACTTCCCGTGATGCTCGAGGGTTCGTTTCGAACAACGAACCCCATTGAAGTCAATGGGCGACCGGAACATTTTTGTATTTCGCCGATGCTCGCTAAGGTTTTCATGTGTGAAAATCTGGGCAATTCAGGAAAGTGATGGGAATGACACAGTGACGGATAGGGCAGGCGAGGGGCTACATGGTGGGCTGCATCTCAAGTTCACAGGTCCCACTATTAAGCCACAATAGCGGCAAGAGTGCCCCCCCCCCCCCACTGTCAGCATAAAGATCGTCCTCCTCTGGCACAGCTGTAACAGCTGTAGCAGAGAAGAACGATGTTTGCCCATTGAATTCAATGGAGCGGCAATACAGCATGTTCCACTGAATGCAATGGGCTGCCGGCGATCGCAGGATGAATGGTCGGAAAGGGGTTAAATATATAACCCCTTTCCTGCAATTCATCCAGAAATGTGTTACACTAAAAATATATACCGGCGTATAAGGCGACCGGGCGTATAAGACGACCCCCCAACTGTCACCTTATACGCCGGCAATACAGTGGAGCAAAGAATAAAAAGCATTACTTACGTTTTTAGATGATCTGCGGCGCTCCTGCAGGCTGTCACTCCCTCCTGGTCCACGGCAGACAAGCTTTCTCCACGAAAGACTTTAAATCCCTGCCTCCAGAAGCACATGTGCCTTCAGCCAATCACAGCCAATGACAATGATGTCATTGAATGGCTGTGATTGGCTGTGTTTCTGGAGGCGGGGATTTCAAGGCTTGAAATCCCCGCCTCCAGAAACACAGCCAATCACAGCCATTCAATGACATCATTGTCATTGGCTGTGATTGGCTGAAGGCACGTGTGCTTCTGGAGGCAGGGATTTAAAGTCTTTCGTGGAGAAAGCTTGTCTGCCGTGGACCAGGAGGGAGTGACAGCCTGCAGGAGCGCCGCAGATCATCTAAAAACGTAAGTAATGATTTTTATTCTTTGCTCCACTGTATTGCCGGCGTATAAGGTGACAGTTGGGGGGTCGTCTTATACGCCCGGTCGCCTTATACGCCGGTATATATTTTTAGTGTAACACATTTCTGGATGAATTGCAGGAAAGGGGTTATATATTTAACCCCTTTCCGACCATTCATCCTGCGATCGCCGGCAGCCCATTGCATTCAGTGGAGTCGGCTGTATTGCCGGTTCCATTGAATTCAATGGGCAAACATCGTTCTTCTCTGCTACAGCTGTTACAGCTGTGCCAGAGAAGAAGGATTTGTCTTTTATATGTTCTCAATGGGGTCAGCGCTGCTGCCGCTGGCCCCATTGAGCGCATATAGAATGCATCCATAGCGAGCAGCGGGAGGGGCAGATTTCAATACTCGGGTGACACCTTATCTCCCCAGCCACTCACAGCAGGGGGGTGGTATAGGGCTTAAACGTTGCAGGGGGAAGTTGTAATGCCTTCCCTGTCTTTATATTGGCCAAAAAAAAGCGCTAACGTCTCAGGGAAGAAAGTTTAATTTACCAGAACACCGCATGGTGTTCGTTACGAATAACGAACATCCCGAACACCCTAATATTCGCACGAATAGCAAGCTCGGACGAACGCGTTCGCTCATCTCTAGTTAAAATAAAAATATATATATATATATACTTACCTTGTCCCGGCAGACGGAGTTCAGCCGCGGCAGTCGGCAGTGGGTGTGAAGGGGGTGTGAGTCAGACTCAGCGCTGAGCCAATCAGGGGGCAGATCTGACTCACACCCTCTTCACACCCACTGTAGGCCGGCCGCGCTGAACTCCGTCTGCCGGGACAAGGTAAGTATATACCGTATATACTGGCGTATAAGACGACTTTTGAACCCCGAAAAATCTGCTCTGAAGTCGGGGGTCGTCTTATACGCCGGTAATACAAATAAAAGAAAGTGTCAAAAAAAAAAATCATTACTCACCTCCCCTGGCGTTTTGCGGCGCTGCTGCAGGCTGTCGCTCCCTCCTGGTCCCTGGCAGAGCATTGCTTTCTGGACACAGGGCTTGAAATCCCCGCCTCCAGAAAGCTACTGTGATTAGCTAACACACGCCGTCAGCCAATCACAGCCATTCAATGACATCATTGTCATTGGCTGTGATTGGCTGAAGGCACGTGTGTTTTCTGGAGGCGGGGATTTCAAGCCCTGCGTCCAGAAAGCAATGCTCTGCCGGGGACCAGGAGGGAGCGACATCCTGCAGCAGCGCCAGGGGAAGTGAGTAATGATTTTTATTTTTTGCTCCGCTGTATTCTCGGCGTATAAGGGGACAGTTGGGGGGTCGTCTTATACGCCCCGTCGCCTTATACGCCGGTATATACGGTATATTTTTTTTATTTTTACACATTTCTGGATGAATTGCAGGGAAGGACTTCTATATTTAAGCCCTTCCCGACCATTCATCCTGCGATCGCCGGCAGCCCATTGCTTTCAGTGGAACCTGCTGTATTGCCGCCTCCATTGAATTCAATGGGCTAACATCGTTCTTCTCTGGCGCAGCTGTTACAGCTGTGGCAGAGGAGAACGATCTTTATGCTGACAGTGCGGGGGGGGGGGCACTCTTGTCGGTATTGTGGCTTAATAGTGGGACCTGTGAACCTGAGATGCAGCCCAACATGCAGCCCCTCGCCTGCCCTATCCGTTTCTGTGTCGTTCCCATCACTTTCTTGAATTGCCCAGATTTTCACAAATTAAAACCTTAGCGAGCATCGGCGAAATACAAAAATACTCGGGTCGTCCATTGACTTCAATGGGGTTCGTTATTCGAAACGAACACCCGGACATCACGAAAAGTTCGTCCCAAGTAACGAGCACCCGAGCATTTTGGTGCTCGCTCATCTCTAGCGCTAACGTCTCAGAGATGAAAGTGAAAGTAACTCGAACACCGCGTGGTACTCGTCTCGAGTAACGAGCATCTCGAACACCCTAATACTCGAACAAGTATCAAGCTCGGACGAGTACGCTCGCTCATCTCTAGAGACGGCGCATCAGTATTGGGTCACACCCGGAGATAATGGCCCGGTGTGTGTCGCCCGGTGAGGATATGTTTTATCATGCTTTTAAGCCACAGAATTTTTCTTTTTTTTATAGGGCGAGGGGTGGCACTTAACACACCAAGCTCTGGAGTATCCCTGCCCATGGTATAGCCCTAAGGGTGGACACCCACTGGCGTTTTCTTCTCCACTGCGCTGCGAGAGTAAAGGAAAAGAAAAGAAAATATTGCCAGTGGGTGTGAGCCCTAAGAGGGAAGAAGGAAGTGGAGAGAATATCTATAGATGTCTTCCTTCCCAATTGAGCCTCATGTCCCCTCTCTGCTCCCCAGTCATTCCTGAACGTTGCTGCCGTCCGGGCCGCTCGGCGCCGCTACTCGTATTCAGTACAAATGTAGATTGTTTGTCATCATCACTGATCCAATTTACATGCAGATTGCTATTTTGCCGGTATGTCCTTTGATTGTAAAGTAATTATAGCACCATCATTAGTCAAGCAAATAAACATAATTAGGTTATAAAACATAAAAACCCAGCCGACCAGAAGAGAAGGACCGCGCTCGTTCTTCATGGACTATAAACAGATGAGATTGAGCGGATTTACAGGCGCCGCTCCCTTTATTATTTCAATTTAATTCTTTTATTAACACAACGCGCTGAAAGGCTTCACGGGCGGCGGTAATGGCGGCACGCCGTATAATTGATGCACTGCACCTCCTTAAGACGTGGTTTTTCTTGGGTGCATTCTACATGCTTGATTGAAGATAAAGAAAAAAAAAACATTTCAGTCGCTTATTTCACGAAGACTTTGTTATTTTTCGAGTGTTTTTATCGGGAGAGTATACGTGATCAGCCGCAGAGGACGCGGGAGAGACGGAAAAAGAGACATAAAGGTGAAACGAGGACAAAGACAAATGAAGCACAGATACGACTCGGGGCTCCCACACACTTGTGTATTTTTTAACGCGATTGTCAATGGGACTTTCTAATGTTAAAAACACATTGCGAATTTGTGGTTCGCGGTTTTTGTGCGATGCGATTTTAACATTGGAAGGTCCCATGTGACGGCTTGTTTTTTGCAGGACGAGGTGTATCTTTGAAGGGTGATATTTAATGTATCGTATAATGCGCTGAAAAAACTTTTTAAAAATTCAAAGTGGAGTAGAATGAAAATAACCCCAAAATTACGCCATTTTTTTAGGGGCGTCCTGTTTCTACGGCACACAAACTGCAACAAAAACGACGTGATAACTGTATTCTTTTTGCTGTAGTACTTGTATTTTTTTTTTCAAAGATATTACATTTTTTTAAATTATTTTGTGCCGCTATTTTCTGTGCGTAAAAACTTTTTTTATTTTTCCGTCAACATAGTTGCGCGAGGGCTTTACTTTTTTTGCGAGACGTCCGGTCGTTTGCGTTTCTACCATTTTGGAATAGATATGATTTTTTTTTTTTTTTACTGCTTTTTATTGCATTATTTCTTGGATACAGGGTAACCAAAAAGTGCATTTCTGGCACTTTTTTATTTATTTTTTTCTGACGACGTTCATTGTGTGCGGTAAATAACGCATTGCTTGGATAGATCAGATTTTTACGGACGCAGCCATACCAAATATGTATTTTTGTTTTATTATTTAGATTCTTTTATTAGAAATATGGCAAAAGGGGTTTTTTTTACTTTTATAACTTTTTTTTTTTAATAATTAGTAAAACTTTATTGTTCTTATTTTTACTTTCTTTCTTAGGCCGCCTGCAGACGGTCGGATTTCCTGTGGGATTTCTGCCGCTGGAAGCCTGCATAGGATTGTGTTAACAAACGCAATCCTATGCAGACGACCGTGGTTTGGCCGCGCAAAATCTCGAGCGGCAAACAAACCGCGGCATGTTCTATTTCTGTGCGGGGCTCTGCATCACTCACCCGCCGCCGGCTCCGGTCTGCGCATGCGCCAGCTGCCCGGAAGCCGGCACATAAAAGATCCGGAGCTGTGGGGCGCGGTTGAGTACACGCTGCTCTCTGCAGGCGCTCGGGTCGGGTCCCGGGGCGAGAATTCTCACTGCCAGATCCGACCCGGCCGCCTGCAGGCGGTCTTAGTCTTCACAGAGTGCAACAACTTGCGATGCCTCGATTGTTCCTGCAGTGTGATGTAATGCCAGCTGCAGGGCGTGAGAACACTATAGGCTGGTCACTAAGGGGTTAATCTAGCAGGGACACATTAACATGGATTGAGATTAGAAAGAAAATCTGCGTTGCCCGTAGCAACCAATCACCGAACAGCTTTTATTTTACCTCAGCAGTATAAGAAATGACCGCTGCACTCTAACGTGGCGCTGACGTGTTTACGGCCCTCAAAACCTTTATATCTGAGAAAACGATGGCGAGACCAAAACCGTACAGAACGGCGCCGCCAGCGGATCGCAGTCACTTCCTGTCAGTCGCTCAACTTTTTCAATTTCAAAATATACAGAAAAACACAGATTAGATAAAATATACAAATTCTGCGCGGATGAAGTCGCAGATAACAAGCTGCGTATCTAGAAATCAACATTTTGCCCAATCTGCTACATATCGGCACCTGCTGCCCCGGAGGTTCTCTGGCGACGCTTCCAGCGGACATAGATGTAGACCGCCATGGATCCGAGTCGTCCGGCTACAGTGTAACATCTTGCCCCATCTTTCAGGGGTTTTTGCGCACGGTTTGAACAGTAAAAAATACCCCACATCGACAAAGTTCTTCAATTTCATCTAAAAATCAAGTAATCGTTTATCATGCATTACGCTATACACTGAGTGACCCCCTTATTAGAGACCCCCATCTAGTAGCGCTGCACTCCTTTAGTCTCCAGAAACGCAGCAGTTCATCGTGTTGTAGATTCCACTCAGTGATGAAGTTGTTCTGCAGGAATACCGGCCCCTGCGGACAGGAAGCTTCTTGTAGTTGCTGCAGATTAGATGGCGGTGCTGACATGCTCTGACCGGCTGACAGGAAGGGGTCAGCGATTCATGCTGCTTGCGCCAAATTCTGACCTCCCATCAGCACATAAATCTGGACCCATCTGACGAGGAGATGTTTTCCCGCTGCTCAGTGATACAAGTTTTGCGCTCTTTTGCCCGCTGGAGTCTTTCTGTTTCTCTTAGACACAATGGCGCTGGAACTGGTCGCCCGCTGTTATACCATCCGTGCGGAGGAACGGCGAGTTGTGTGTCTGGACACGTTAGTTGCAGCTGCAATGTTGTATTCAGCTGGTCTTGATTGCTCTGACAACAGGTGGTCTGCAATTCCTGACATCCTCCTTGACCGGCCTCGTTGGAAGTCGCTCCGATCGCTGGATTTCCCATCTAATGTGGATTCACACCAAAACTGATCCACGGAA
Organism: Eleutherodactylus coqui; assembly: GCF_035609145.1. Lineage (NCBI taxonomy): Eukaryota > Metazoa > Chordata > Amphibia > Anura > Eleutherodactylidae > Eleutherodactylus > Eleutherodactylus coqui. Next base: position 130,738,115 of record NC_089848.1, on the reverse strand, counting down.
AACTGATTTTATTACCATATAAATATATGTGGCTTCCATAAGGGCTGGGAACAATGTCAACGCGTTGCTACTGTCCCCCCCAACCCCCTCCCCCCATGGTAAAAACAATCATTTGATAGCACTCCAATAATCCTGAGAAACCCAAAAAAAGGCCAAATGCACATGGCTTGGTGGGATTCCACATGCGGGATCCTGCAGCGGAGCCAGACCCTGTGCTGGCTGATGACCCCCCTGGGTAACTCTCCGGATTCTTCCACTCTCTGCTGCGGATGTGCAGGCGGGCACACATGCACATTGCACAGAATGCGCACCGTCGCACCGGCAATAAGGCAGATCTGTGGCAATTTCGAAATTTTGGAACCGCGGCGGCTCGGACAGCTTCCATTAAAGGGGTTGTCCCGCGCCGAAACTGTTTTTTTTTTTTTTCAAACCCCCCCTCCCCCCCGTTCAGCGCGAGACAACCCCGATGCAGGGGTTAAAAAAGAACACCGGACAGCGCTTACCTGAATCCCCGCGCTCCGGTGACTTCTTACTTACCCGGTGAAGATGGCCGCCGGCATCTTCTCCCTCGGTGGACCGCAGGGCTTCTGTGCGGTCCATTGCCGATTCCAGCCTCCTGTTTGGCTGGAATCGGCACGTGACGGGGCGGAGCTACACGGAGCTACACGGAGCCCCATTGAGAAAAGCAGAAGACCCGGACTGCGCAAGCGCGTCTAATTTGGCCATTAGACGGCGAAAATTAGACGGCAACCATGGAGACGAGGACGCTAGCAACGGAGCAGGTAAGTATATAACTTCTGTATGGCTCATAATTAATGCACGATGTACATTACAAAGTGCATTAATATGGCCATACAGAAGTGTATAGACCCACTTGCTGCCGCGGGACAACCCCTTTAACTGCAATGGAAGCCGTCCATAAGAGTCCCACATGCAAATGGAGCATGCTGCGATTATTCTTCCGCGAATGGAAATCGCAAGTGATCATTTTACATTGCATGCTATGGATGGACATTGCTGCAGAATCCACAGCCAGACGCCCGCCGCGGATTCTGCAGCACAAATCCGCCTGAGTGCATTGGGCAGAATAGGAGCAAGAAAACTATTACAAAAACAATATTTATTTCAATCAAAACAACCAAATAAGGAGAATAACAGAGACGACGCAGCAGAGGCGACGCAGCAGAGGCGAGGCGGCAGAGGCGAGGCGGCAGAGGCGAGGCGGCAGAGGCGACGCGGCAGAGACGACACGGCAGAGGCGACGCGGCAGAGAAGACATGGCAGAGAAGACACGGCAGAGACGACGCGGCAGAGGCGAAATACACCAAAGCCAAACAGGAGATGGATTTAAATTACCAGAATGAAAACACAACATACACGTTGGCAACAATGTATCAAGTAATATAAATAAATAAACTAAATTCCCCACAGCTACCCATAAGGCCGAGCGCTGTATCACCCCAATGCGGGTTTCTTCTTCAGGATGTCAGTCAGAGTGATATATTCCGTCTTCCTTATGGTTTTCCTCCTGATCAGTTTTGTCGCTCGTTTTATGAACTTTGATTGCAATAAAAATTGTTTTTTGTCTTTGTTTTTGTGATACTTTTTTGCTTCTATTCTTTTGGTTTTCTACATGATTTTATGATGCTCTCCGGGGTCACAACTCGAATTTCCATGCAGGGAAGCGCCAATCGTGCAAGCGTCGGGGCTCTAATAAAGTGGCCATCCGATGTAACTGCTCTCTGTGGACTTACTAGAACTACCTGATCATAGCCCAGCACTAAAGAGGAATCTTCATAGCAGCGATTCCTTTTCTCACGGCAGAATATATCGTGTTCTCGCTCCTTTATGATGCGGCTCGCTGGGGGAGTTACAGAGTAGACTCAGAGAACCCAACCTGATGGGACAGAGTCAGGACGCCAGTGACATCTGGAGGTTGTGAGTGGGAACTACAGCCCCTCACCACAGAGGTTAATTACACTTTCCTATTGATTACTGCTTCTAGTGACAATCAGGCTTCTGAATTGCAAAAACCAACAACAAAGAAAATGTGCACAAAAATTCCGTATTAAAGCTATATTTTATTGTAAAATAGTATCTTAAAAAGATGAGTCGGGCGACGAATGCCAAGGCAAATATGTGAATATCACCTACAAGAGGCCGTACATAGAAGCTCTGCTGCAGAACATGTACAAACGGATAAAGCGGAAAAATATATGAAAAATAGTATAAATGCAAAAATATAATGAAGCAGAAATACCTAACGTACTTGTGTGGCGCGCCTCACGCCGCGGCGCCACAGCGAAGGCTGCAAGGCGGAAAGCAGCAGCGGATCTGGACTTTGATGCAGAATTGACATGGATTGTGGTGCGGACTCTCCGCTGTGGGTCACGTCCTCAGTTGTATCTTAAAGAGATCGTGTCACTCCCCCTACACACCGCGCTCGCTAATACTTCCGTTCAGCTGTTGTAACAATTTTTGGTGAAAATGATACATTTTTGATCCAGAGTTTCATGTTTCTTTTTTTTTGTGACAAAAAGTGTTACCTCCAGGTACATGTAGGTGAAAGGAAGATATGAAATGCTCTGCAAATAGTGCATTTTTTGTGGCTGTTTTGTACTACTGGTACGTTTTTATGGGTTTTTTTCTCTAGGTGTAACATTTACGGCTTATTCACAGGAGCGTTGTCACGGCCGGCCGATATGTGCTACCATCTGAGCTGCCTTCCCTCCCCTTCACCGGCTCTCTCCTCCCCTCCGGCTGTTTGCAATTGGAATGAGCTAAGCTCCTGCCCCCTCTCCGCAGCCAGCAATGGGTGACCCGGGTTAGGGCGGAGCTTAGCTACGCTCCCGTCCTGCCCCCTCCCATTGCAAACAACCAGAGGGGAGCCGGTGAGGGGGAGGGAAGGAGGTGACAGCTCAGATGGTAGCTGTGAAAACGGTGGTCGATATACGCTCCTGTGAATAAGCCCTTAGGTTGGCATCACACAGACAAAAAATACGTGCAAGGTTTGTGCGTTTTTACAGGCACAAATATGAACCCCTTTCCTTTGAGTCCTACACATGAGCGATGTTTTTCTACATGGCACCACGATGCAGGAAACACATCGCAACACGTTCTATCTAGCTGCGAGATCTCGCATCGCAGCCCCATTGTTTTCAATGGAGCAAGCAGCAGTGCGGGCCCCAATGAAAGCAATGGGAGAACTCCGCGATCCTCTGCAGCTATGACAGCCATGCCGGAGGATCCATGGATCCCCAAAGTGATGCTGGCTGTTTCTCCATGAAAACGCCTCACATCCACTGGGATTTCACATGGTGCAGAGCGCGAAAAGGGTGGCGGATTCACGGCCACATATCTCGCTCGCCCGTGTGAAGCTCGTCTTTTTCCGGCTTCTCTATAGGAAAAAAAGTGTAAAAAACTAAAATTGTGTGACCAAAAGAGCCGGTCGGCGTAGCAGCAGAGTGAAAGGACGTTCAGGGGGCAGTATTGTCGCTTCTAAAAACGACATTAAATTTGCATCTTTTTGATACTTTTTTTAGTGCAGATCTGAACGTGGAATCGTCGCTGTCAATTGGCAAAATCCGCGTGGGAAATCCCGACACTGAAAAGGACTTTTCCACATCCTGAAGTGATGTCAGTTCTTTATGGTTCATTGTTGTTTCCGTGTCAGAATACTACATGTGGATTTTGCGAATTTTCGCGCCAAAAACCACAGCAGAAAGATTGTGATTTGATTTTTTAAGGTGGAAATCACCACATAAAATCCCGCTGCCCTCAAGATACATTCACGGACAGCGGGACAGTTTGCGGATTTTCCATAGTCCCAAATCCGCATAATTTCTGTATCAAAAACTGTGTCAAACCGCGCACCATCAGTTCGCCGCTGCTGTTGAAAAAGTGTTATCAGCTGCGGAGCCGCGCCAAATCTGCATCCGATGCTGCAGATTTTGATGTGGCAATGATGCGCATTTTGGTGCAGATTTTCTGCTACGTGTGAACATGCACTTACTCATGAAACAACAATTCTGCAGCATCTTTTCTTTGAACTCCGTGCTGTATCGTTCCTCTGTTATTCCTCCTGAATAGTTGTGAATTGACTACAAAGCGTTACCATTCCCCCTGTCAAAGAGGTGTGTCCACGCATAGTCTAGTACTGTCAACACGAATTGAACAATAACAGTTTGTAGCCCCCCCCCAAAAAAAAAAAACTGGTAACATCCAGCTGTCAATTTTTTTCATACATTTCCAGGAGGAGTAACAGAGGAATGGCACATTGTAGAGTTATGTCTAAAAGATGCTTCAAAATTGTTATTTTGAACGCTAGTCAAAAGGGCTGCTCCTCCTGGTAGCTCAGTACTGGTCTCTTGTACATCTGGGGTCCTGGGTTCGAATCTAACCAATGGTGATACATGGGTGGAGTTTGTACACTCTCCTGGTAATTGTGTGATTTGATGCCAGTCTCCAAAAACCTAAATGTGATTGTTCCCAGCAACAGAAACCAAGTAATCTTGTAGATATGAGACCTTTTAATTAGAGGTGAGCGAGCATACTCACTAAGGACAAATACTCGAGCAAGTATAGTCCTTAGGGAGTACCTGCCTGCTCGTGAGAAAAGATTCGGGCGACGGCAGGGGTGAGTGGTGTGTTGCGAGAGTGAGAGAGGGAGGGGGGGGGGGGGGGGAGAGAGATCTCTCCCCCCCCCCCCTGTTTCCCCACCGCCGGCACCTGAACTTTTCTCACGAGCGAGCAGCTACTCGAAAAGGACAGTACTCGCTCGAGCATTTGTCCTCAGCGAGTATGCTCGCTCATCTCTACTTATAATGGCGAACAAAAATACATGATGTTATAGCGAGCTTTCCAACCTACTTGGGTTCTACCTCAGCTGACATCCACCTGCAAGAGTCGTGAGCAGCACGAGATCTGATCGCGACTGTTAACCCTTTAAATGCCACTACTAGAGATGAGCGAGCGTACTCGCTAGGACAAACTACTCGAGCGAGTAGTGCCTTATGCGAGTACCTAAAGATTCGGGTGCCAGCAGGGGGTGGGGAGCGGCGGGGGAGGGCGGGGAGGAACGGGGGGAAGATCTTTCTCTCACTCTCTCTCCCCCCCCCCCCCCCCCCCCCCGCTCACTCCCGCAACTCACCGCTCTCCCCTGCCGGCACCCGAATCTTTAGAGACGAGCGGGCAGGTACTCACATGAGGCACTACTCACTCTAATAGTTTGCCTTAGCGAGTACGCTCGCTCATCTCTACCCACTACCAATTTTGACAGCGGCACTTAAATGTTCCCATCTGTCAGAAGATGGCGGTAATCTTCCAAAGAAGATACTTAATCTATTGTTAAAGGAGATGTCCCGCGCCGAAACGGGTTTTTTTTTTTTTTTTTAAACCCCCCCCCCCCCCGTTCGGCGCGAGACAACCCCGATGCAGGGGTTAAAAAACCCACCCGCACAGCGCTTACCTGAATCCCGGCGGTCCGGCGTCTTCATACTCACCTGCTGAAGATGGCCGCCGGGATCCTCTGTCTTCATGGACCGCAGGGCTTCTGTGCGGTCCATTGCCGATTCCAGCCTCCTGATTGGCTGGAATCGGCACGTGACGGGGCGGAGCTACACGGAGCTACACGGAGCCCCATAGAGAAGAGGAGAAGACCCGGACTGCGCAAGCGCGGCTAATTTGGCCATCGGAGGGCGAAAATTAGTCGGCACCATGGAGACGAGAACGCCAGCAACGGAGCAGGTAAGTATAAAACTTCTTATAACTTCTGTATGGCTCATAATTAATGCACAATGTATATTACAAAGTGCATTATTATGGCCATGCAGAAGTGTATAGACCCACTTGCTGCCTCGGGACAACCCCTTTAAATAGTACAGCAAAAAGAGAAAACTATCAATCTGGTATCACTGCAATCCTACTGTAACAATAAAGATATCGTCATGTTTGCCCCAGTTCCCCCTCCCCCATAGATGGAGGCGTTGCCCTCAGACAGCTACAATGAAGGAAAAAGGAAAAGTTTTTTATTTTTGAAAGTAGAAAGGAAAAAACAAAAATGAAAAAAGCACAACGGAGCCACAAAGTCATGAAGGGGTTAAAAAGTACCTTAAACCTCAGCGGAGTTGCCTGGTGTGAACTCGGCCTTCTAGAAGTTGGCGCTGAGTTGCCCGGATAAAGCGATTCTTTTGTTCTTCTTCTTTTTGCTTATACAGGAATAAAAATAAAGTGGATCTAAAATAAAGCTGACGGCCGACTTCAGGCGCAGCTGGAATAGACTGCGAGATAGCGCGGCGGGGAGACGGGCGCGGGAGGCACCTGCTTTCAAAAGGCTTCAGCGACAATGAAGATGTTTTTATGCCTCTCGATTGAAGCAAAGACGGGAAGATCCACACATATGGAAATCACGGCTCCGATTCATTCCGTCTCCATATTTCAGAATATATTAAGAGGGGAATGTGTGCCTGGAGGCTCCGGATACATGAGGGGGGCTGCCGAGGCCATGAAGACGGTTCACTCTGTATGGAGAGGTGCAGGGCTGTATGCAGACATTCATCTAAGTGCAAGGGGGTTCCTGGCTCTGGCTGCCCACAGATAGAGGGTCATGTACTTGATAGACCCAATTAGTGCCTTATTACTAAGTACAGAAGTAATGTCCCCTACAGTGTGCCCAGACAATACTGCTATACTGTACATGGAACTAAGGCTACTAGATAGTGCACATAAATAATGCTGCTCTACTGTACACATAACTGATGCAATTAAATAGTACTCATCATCCCTATACTGCGACATCATTCTATATACGACATACTTGTCCGCTTTTACAGTGGCACATCACAGGCATTCCATAGAGTGGAGCAAAGTCTGGCACTCGTATCGCGCTTCCTCATGCCCCGCTCCTTTATTTTAGGACAGACCACCAGCTGATAGGATTTGATTAATCACAAATAGTGCAACCAGTACGACCCCCGTCAGCAAATGTCCAACTGGATACAAACCACAGGTCGGACCTACTAAAGATATAGACGGCACTCCGGACCACTCTTGTAGCGACTACAACCCAGGACTAATATACAGACCCTAACTCAGTGAAGCACAAGAATGGGAAGAGGCGAACACATGGGATAACTGGGGGAATTCTCTGCTCTTCCAGGTGACCAGGTGATCATCCTTGTTCTGTGAACGCCCTGGACATTCTGGGAGAGCGGGCAAGTGGGATTTATTATACCTGTTCGATGACATCACTGTTTATTACATTGTTCTTCCTCTTTACAAGTCACTGGTCAGTCCACACATGGAATATTGTGGGCAGTTTTGGGCAACGGTACTCAGGAAGGACATATCAGAGCATGAGCGGGGACAAAGGCGGGCCACTAAAGTCATAAACGGAATGGGGGACTACAATACCCAGAGAGGTGATCAGAATTGGGATTATTTAGTTGGAAAAAAGATGGCTGAGGGTCAATACAGAGATCGCTCTAATCTGTAACAGTTTGTCTGGAGAAGCTGCCACATGAGGAGAAGAGTTCACGGTGTGGTGAGGCCAATCTAAAGACTGTTGGTTACAAGGAGTTCAGCCGCAGCCCATGTGGGAATTAGCTCAAATGTGCCTCTAATGATAGAGAGGAGAAATAATGAAAAGACTGCATGAAGTACTAAAAGTGAAGGCAAACTAGAGAGAAGTGTTGTCGGTGTAGTTTCCTGTGAAACAGAGATAGTTGCTAGTAGTAACCCACTGCTCCTTGGCACTACAGGTAGTGAAGTTGCAAAAATAAGAAGAATATAAAGAAAGACTGCTTCTCTTATGACAGTAGATGTAGTCAGTGCAGACCCTGAGGTCCCAGCGAGATGGTACAATTTTTCTTCTGGAGGCCAAGATGTGCGCAGAAGAAGCCTTTTGAGCTGCAAATAGAAGATATGATGAGCAGTTGGAAAAGGAAATTGCCAACTTATGTCTACTTGGAGAAGAGGCAAGGGCTACTGGTAGAGGAGGAAACAGAAAGACCCCAAAGGGAAAGAGAGGATGCTCTCAAAGAAGCCGCTCAGTTGAAAACAGAAAGTGCGATTGTCAGAACCTGCAACTCTCGGGGCCGCCGTGCCCACACCACCGGTCCTGCCACCCGGGTTACAGGAGTGCGGCATAGGGGAGCCCCGGTTCTTGTGATCTCCCCGGGCCGCTGTAAGACTGGTCGCCGCCGGGTTGCTAGGGAGGCAGCTGGTGCTTCTAGTCACTTGACTACCAGGCTGGCTTCCCTAGTAACTGTCTGTGCAGCAAGACTGGGGGCGTGCCCCCAGCACCTCCCTGATTAGCCCTGCTGCTGTCAGGCTCCCCGCCCCAATCAGCTTCTGGGGCGGGAGCGCTGACAGCATTTAAATATGTGTGTTTTCCTTTCAGCCCTTGCCAGTGTTAGTTTGGTTCTCCAGCTGCACCTGCGTTTATCCTGACTACTCTTTGTGACCCCGGCTTTCCTGACACCTGCTTTTGGACTTGACTACGTTTTGCCTGACCCCTCCGTACTGCGTACCCTCTTGTTGCCAACCCGGATTGTCTGACCATTCTACCGTTGTTTTGTCTCAGTGTCTGTTTGTCTTCCCGTGTCCCGCTTCCCTAGTGAGGGTAGGGACCGCCGCCCAGTTGTCGCCCTGGGGGTTAGCCCAGGGGGGCAAGTAGGCAGGGACAGGGGTTGCGGGATATCTCAGGGACCCCCATATCCCGGACACTGTCCTGACAGTAACACTGGCCGAACGAAGGTCAGACCCTTGCATCCGCCCGGCAACTTTGAGCCCCTCGATGGAGGCCGTGGCGGCTTTAGCGAACCAGGTCCAGGTCCTTACGACCCTTGCCCAGGACCTAACAGCCCGCTTGCAGCTACAGGAACAAGTGGCAGCTGCAGGTCCCATGCAGCCCCCTTCCGCTCCAGGAACAATGTCAGAACCTCGAGCCACGCTTCCGGATTGCTTCTCCGGAGAGAGAGGTCAGTTTTTTGCATTTAGAGAGAGCTGCAAGCTCTACTTTGATCTCCGCCCCCACTCCTCTGGTACTGAATACCAGAAAGTGGGAATCGTAATTACCCGCCTGAGGGGAGAGCCCCAAAATTGGGCTTTCTCGTTACCAGCTGGCTCTCCCACCCGACTATCCCTTGACGCCTTTTTTTCCGCCTTGGGTCAAATTTATGACGAACCCGACCGGGCCGGCTACGCAGTCTCCAAGCTTCTGGCCCTGCGCCAGGGTCGCAAGATGGCGGAGGACTACTGCGCTCTATTCCGCCAACATTGTACAGAATCCGGGTGGAATGATGCCGCCCTAAAAGACCTATTTTTGACCGGTCTGTCTGAGGGTCTTAAGGACCTACTCGTGGCCCACCCGGAGCCTAGAACCCTGGAGCAAGCCATGTCGCTGGCTATTCGGGCCGACCGACGTTTGAGGGCCAGACACGCCGCTCGGACCACCCCACTCCCCACGCCCACTTCTTCGACTGACCCGACCTTTTTACCTCCCACCACCGAGGCCATGGAGCTGGGAGCCATGAACCCCAAGCAACGACGGGAATACCGCCTGAAGAAGAACCTCTGCTTCTACTGTGGGGAGCTGGGTCACCGCATTGCAACCTGCGCTAAGAAGCCACGGCAGGAAAAACTTCCGCTCCTAGGCAGTTGTCGGGAGGACTGTCTAGGAGCCAAGGTACTCCCTGTGTTGTCCAAAATGTTATTGCCCTGCACCCTAGAATTTCATGCTTTCCACCGTACTGGGCAAGCCTTTGTTGATTCTGGGGCTGCTGCTAATTTCGTTAACTTTAATTTCGTTGCTCAACTGTCCGGGGTTTTGTTACGTTTAGAGACTCCGATTTTTGTTTCAGGAGTGGACTCCACTCCATTGCAAGCAGGGGTTGTTAATCTGGTTACCCCTGAAGTAAGGTTTACTATAGGAGCCCTACACGTTGAAACCTGCACTTTTCTGGTGATGAGAGATTTGTCTGTGGACGTCGTCCTAGGCCTCCCCTGGCTCCGGGAGCACAACCCGGTAGTAAATTGGGACACGTTGGAACTGGTAGAGTGGGGTCCCCGCTGTGCCAACCACCTTTGTCCAGTGAAGGTGGGAATCTCCACCTGCGAGGGGAGTCCCCTACCAGATTACCTCTCCGAGTTTTCTGACGTGTTCTCCAAGCAATTATCTGAAGCTCTGCCCCCTCATAGGGAATGGGACTGTAAAATCGACTTGATTCCTGGGGCCAAACTTCCTAAGGGCCGCATTTATAATGTTACGGTTCCAGAGAGAGAATCAATGAGGGACTATATCCAGGACAGCTTGGCCAAGGGGCACATCCGGCCCTCAGAATCCCCGGTGGGTGCCGGGTTTTTCTTCGTTGTCAAAAAGGATGGGGGTCTCCGGCCCTGTATTGACTATAGAGAGCTAAATAAAATCACAGTCCGAAACCAGTATGCTCTTCCACTCATTCCTGACCTCCTCAACCAGGTCGCTGGTGCCCAATGGTTTTCTAAACTTGATCTCAGGGGAGCATACAACCTCATCCGCATTCGGGAGGGGGATGAGTGGAAAACCGCCTTCAATACGCCCCTCGGTCATTTTGAGTACCTAGTTATGCCTTTTGGATTGTGTAACGCCCCCGCCATTTTTCAGGGGTACATGAATTCAGTGTTTCAGGATATCATGGGGGTGTTCGTTGTTGTATATCTAGACGACATTCTGATTTTTTCCTCCGACTTGCCGAGTCACCATGCTCATGTTCAGACTGTGCTAGCTCGACTCAGACATAACAAGCTGTTTGCTAAACTCGAGAAATGTGTTTTCGGGGTACAAAAGATATCATTCTTAGGGTATATCATCACGCCATGCGACTTCCAGATGGATCCTGAGAAGGTGAAAGCCATCACGGAGTGGGCCCAGCCAGGTTCATTGAAAGCCCTTCAACGCTTCCTCGGCTTCGCCAACTACTATCGCAAGTTCATTAAAGACTTCTCCGTGGTGGCTAAACCTCTAACGGACCTCACCAGAAAGGGAGCAGATGTGAGTACCTGGTCTTCTGAGGCTCTGAGGGCCTTCGATACCCTAAAGGCGGCGTTCTCTTCTGCGCCCGTCCTAGTACAACCGGATCTGTCCTGCCCTTTTGTGGTGGAGGTAGATGCCTCTGAGTTTGGCGTGGGAGCGGTACTGTCCCAAGGTCCCTCCACACTCACTAACCTTAGACCGTGCGCCTATTTTTCTAGAAAGTTCTCTTCCACTGAACGGAACTACGATATAGGCAACCGGGAATTGCTGGCTATTAAGTGGGCTTTCGAAGAGTGGAGGCATTTTTTGGAAGGAGCCCATCACCAGATCACGGTACTCACAGACCATAAAAACCTCACCTATTTAGATTCCGCTAAGAGGTTAAATGCTCGGCAAGCCCGCTGGGCCTTGTTTTTCTCTCGGTTCAATTTTGTTGTTACCTATAGACCCGGTTCTAAGAATGTCAAGGCTGATGCCCTGTCTAGGAGTTTTGGTTCTCCGGAACCTTCCGAGGCTGAGCCTGAGAGCATTCTCTCCCCTGGGGTGGTCCTCGCTGCTGTCTCCTCCGACCTTTCACCTCTCATACACGCCGCTCAACAATCAGCTCCTGAAGCCCTTCCGGAAGGCAAATTATTTGTCCCGTTGTCACTGAGATTGAAAGTGTTAGAGGAGACACATGCTTCAGTCCTAGCTGGACACCCCGGCATCAGGGGTACTCTGGAGTTAGTATCCAGACTCTATTGGTGGCCGCACATGGCCAAGGATGTACGGTTATTTGTGTCCGCGTGCCTGGTTTGCGCAAGGGGGAAGAATCTCAGGAGACGTCCTGAGGGTCCTCTTCTTCCCTTGCCCATTCCGTCCAGGCCATGGTCCCATTTGTCCATGGATTTTATTACTGATCTGCCATCCTCGCTGGGGAATACGGTCATTTGGGTAATAGTTGACCGTTTCTCTAAAATGTCACATTTTGTTCCGCTTTGCAAGTTGCCTAACGCCAAACTTCTGTCTGAAATGTTCATCAAGGAGATTGTTCGGTTACATGGGATCCCCGAGGATATTGTGTCAGATAGAGGGGTTCAGTTCGTCGCTCGCTTCTGGCGAGCTTTCTGTAAAAATCTAAACGTCAATTTGTCTTTTTCCTCCGCTTTCCATCCCGAGAGTAACGGACAAACGGAACGGATGAATCAAGAACTTATCCAGTACCTGCGACTTTTTGTCTCTGATAACCAGTATCAGTGGGCCAACTACTTACCTCTCGCCGAATTTGCTATTAACAACCATGTTAACTCGTCGACCCAATTGTCACCTTTTTTTTGTAACTATGGGCTCCATCCCCGATTCTCGCTTTCTACTCCTTTTGTCTCGAACAATCCGGCCGCTGACATATCCTCTGAGGAACTGTGCACAGTTTGGGCCCAGGTTCGTAAGAACCTTCAGGGTTCCCAAGAGAAACTGCGTAAATACTCAAATAAAAGATGTACTATCTCTGCACCTTTTGTGGTCGGGGAGCAAGTTTTATTGTCATCCAAGAATCTGAGACTTAAGGTTCCCTCCCTGAAACTTGCTCCTCGGTTCATTGGCCCATTTACTGTTTCGCAGGTTATCAACCCAGTGTCATATAAGTTGGCACTTCCTGACTCCTGGAAGGTCCACAAGGTTTTTCACAAAAGCTTGCTTAAGAAGTATGTGACTCCAGTTCTACCCACCCAGAACCCGCCCCCTCCTTCTCTGGTACAGGGGGAACTGGAGTATGAAGTAGAAAGGCTTGTTGATGCCCGACGGGTTAGAGGTGTGCTGCAGTACCTGGTCCACTGGAGAGGATTTGGCCCTGAGGATAGGACGTGGGTCCCTGCCAGGGACGTTCATGCTCCACGCCTAGTCCAGTCATTCCACAGGGCTTTCCCGCTTAAGCCCGCACCTGGCCATGGGGGTCCGGTGTCCCCCCGTAGAAGGGGGGGTACTGTCAGAACCTGCAACTCTCGGGGCCGCCGTGCCCACACCACCGGTCCTGCCACCCGGGTTACAGGAGTGCGGCATAGGGGAGCCCCGGTTCTTGTGATCTCCCCGGGCCGCTGTAAGACTGGTCGCCGCCGGGTTGCTAGGGAGGCAGCTGGTGCTTCTAGTCACTTGACTACCAGGCTGGCTTCCCTAGTAACTGTCTGTGCAGCAAGACTGGGGGCGTGCCCCCAGCACCGCCCTGATTAGCCCTGCTGCTGTCAGGCTCCCCGCCCCAATCAGCTTCTGGGGCGGGAGCGCTGACAGCATTTAAATATGTGTGTTTTCCTTTCAGCCCTTGCCAGTGTTAGTTTGGTTCTCCAGCTGCACCCGCGTTTATCCTGACTACTCTTTGTGACCCCGGCTTTCCTGACACCTGCTTTTGGACTTGACTACGTTTTTGCCTGACCCCTCCGTACTGCGTACCCTCTTGTTGCCTACCCGGATTGTCTGACCATTCTACCGTTGTTTTGTCTCAGTGTCTGTTTGTCTTCCCGTGTCCCGCTTCCCTAGTGAGGGTAGGGACCGCCGCCCAGTTGTCGCCCTGGGGGTTAGCCCAGGGGGGCAAGTAGGCAGGGACAGGGGTTGCGGGATATCTCAGGGACCCCCATATCCCGGACACTGTCCTGACAGCGATTGTTTTGAAGGAGAATGAGTGCCTAAGAAGATTAGCTCCAGCGAACGCTGATCACAGGTTGTTGCCGGAGGAGTCAACTGCTCGGTGTGAACAGGACTTTAAGAAAATGCAAGTAAGAGGCCAGGAGTTAGAGATGATGCAGATTTGTGTAATCAAATTGAGAGTTGCAAACACAAATGGTGGACTTGAAAATGCAGTTAGCTTCAAAGGAAGGAGAAGTGCATACGGCTCGGGCAAGAGTAGAGGAAGTGTCTGCACACCACGCTATAACTCAAAAGTAAAATGGGGAATTGGAGTCTCAGATAAGTGAACTTCAGAAAAAAAAATTGGAGAAAAATGCTTGCCACCAGGCTATTAGGGTCTTGGAATATATGTTGGTTGTTAAAGGAGCCCAGTAGGCATGTATCTCTCTCTCTCTATATATATATATATACAGATAGTCCCCGACTTGCAAACGTTCGATTTACGAACTTCGCAAGATACGAACTATCTGTCCTGCACAGTATGATGTAATGCTATGACATGACATCATACTGTGCAGGCACCGGACAGGCTTCTATCAAGCCTGATAGAAGCCTGTCCGGTCAGATCGAGGGACACTGTGCGGTCGCCCCAGGGCTGCCTATGCAGAGTGCCTATCAAGCCGTGCGCTTGATAGGCACTCTGCATAGGCAGCCCCGAGGCCTTTCAGGAGGCGCCCAGCTGCCTAGCAACCGCACAGCGTCCCGCGATCTCATCGCAGGGCAGTGTATGGGCCCACTGAACGTCGGGTGCCAGCTGTTTCCTACAGTGGGCACCCGGCGGCAGCAGTTCCGACGAGCCTCGCTGCTCGTCGGAACTGTTAATACTTTAAATACCGCTCTGACAGCGGTATTTAACGTGTTAACAGTTCCAACGAGCGGTGCGGCTCGTCGGAACTGCTGCCGCCGGGTGCCCACTGTAAGAACAGCCTGCACCCGATGCTGTATGAAGCGGGATCCACCCGCGATCCCCTCCATACAACCATTTGTCTGGACTTGCGAACAGGCTCCTGGAACGGAACCTGTTCGCAAGTAGGGGACTATGTGTGTATATATATATATATATATATATATATATATATATATATATATATATATATACACATATGACAAGGCACAGACCTGGATGTGATTAATTTGCAATTAAAAGAATACTACATCAGAAATACACACATCTTTGAATAATCACTGATAAGGGAGTGAAGCTTTTATGGTCTCTGAATTAGTGTTGGGGGGTCACCAGGCCAGCAGTGTTATCTGTGCTGTAGATCTCTCATACCTCCCAGTCACATATGAATCCTCGTGAAGCATTTAGCCCTCTACTGAAAGTGTCAAAAGTTGTTATAAATTTATATTCCCAAATTCTTCTATGGCTTTGTGACTTAAAATTGCCTTTCAGTAATTTATAGCAACTTTTGACACTTTGAATAAAGGGCTAAATTCTTCATGAGGATTCAAGGGAACAATCTCATTTTGCTCTACTGGCCAACATAGTACCAAACCTTTCTTATTATACCTAATGGAGGATACCAGACTGCACCATGTATCCGTGTACGCATACCGATGAGGAGAGATGTTTTGTTAGTACCTGGTGTACTATAGAGTTGGAGATGGCGGTGGAGAAAGGCTACAGGACAGCATGATAAAGGATCAGGCATGATAAAGACTCACATAGGGCCAAAATGTCACTATTCGTGCTTTTATGAAGATTTGAATAAAGAAGGCACCATATGGTGCTATATATATTTTTTAAAGAATTCCTGGCATGCTAATCCACCATTCTTTTTTTGGACTATCACTGTGTTTATTATCCCTGTACTGTGACATCACAGTGTGTATTATGCCCTGTACTGTGACATCACTGTGTGTATTATTCCTGTACTGTGACATCACTGTGTTTATTATCCCTGTACTGTGACATCACTGTGTATTATCCCTGTACAGTGACATCACTGTGTGTATTATCCCTGTACTGTGACATCACTGTGTGCATTATCCCTGTACTGTGACATCACTGTGTGTATTATCTCTGTACTGTGACATTACCGTGTGTATTATCCCTGTACTGTGACATCACTGTGTGTAATATTCCTGTACTGTGATATCGCTGTGTGTATTATATCTGTACTGTGACATCACTGTGTATTATTCCTGAACTGTGACATCATTGTGTGTATTACCCCTGTACTGTGACATCACTGTGTGTATTATCCTTGCACTGTGATATCACTGTGTATTATCCCTGTACTGTGGCATCACTGTGTATGTTATCTCTCTACTGTGACATCACTGTGTGTATTATCCCTGTACTGTGACATCACTGTGTGTATTATCCCTGTACTGTGACATCACTGTGTGTATTATCCCTGTACTGTGACATCACTGTGTGTATTATTCCTGAACTGTGACATGTGTGTATTATCTCAGTACTATGATATCACTGTGTGTACTACTCCCACACTGTGACATCATTGTGTGTATTATCTCCATACTGTAATAACACTGTTTTTTTTCTCTGAACTGTGGCATCACTCTGTTTAATCTCTTTTGTACCGTGACATCATTGTGTGTATTATCCCTGTACTGTGGCATCACTGCATGTATTATCCCTGTACTGTGACATCACTGTGTGTATTATACCTGCACTGACATCATTGTGTGTATTATCCCTGTACTGTGACATCACTGCATGTATTATCCCTGTACTGTGACATCACTGTGTGTATTATCTCTGTACTGTGACATCACTGCATGTATTATCCCTGTGCTGTGACATCACTGCGTGTATTATCCCTGTACTGTGACATCACTGCATGTATTATCCCTGTACTGTGCCATCACTGTGTGTATTATCCCTGTACTGTGACATCACTGTGTGTATTATCTCTGTACTGTGACATCACTGTGTGTATTACCTCTATACTGTGACATCACTGCATGTATTATCCCTGTACTGTGCCATCACTGTGTGTATTATCCCTGTACTGTGACATCACTGTGTGTATTATCTCTGTACTGTGACATCACTGCATGTATTATCCCTGTACTGTGCCATCACTGTCTGTATTATCCCTGTGCTGTGACATCACTGTGTGTATTATCCCTGTACTGTGACATCACTGTGTGTATTATCTCTGTACTGTGACATCACTGTGTGTATTATCTCTGCACAGTGACATCACTGTGTGTATTATCCCTGTACTGTGACATCACTGCATGTATTATCCCTGTACCGTGCCATCACTGTGTGTATTATCCCTGTACTGTGACATCACTGTGTGTATTATCCCTGTACTGTGACATCACTGCATGTATTATCCCTGTACTGTGACATCACTGCGTGTATTATCCCTGTACTATGACATCACTGTCTGTATTATCCCTGTACTGTGACATCACTGTGTGTATTATCTCTGCACAGTGACATCACTGTGTGTATTATCTCTGTACTGTGACATCACTGTGTGTATTACCTCTATACTGTGACATCACTGCATGTATTATCCCTGTACTGTGCCATCACTGTGTGTATTATCCCTGTACTGTGACATCACTGTGTGTATTATCTCTGTACTGTGACATCACTGCATGTATTATCCCTGTACTGTGCCATCACTGTCTGTATTATCCCTGTGCTGTGACATCACTGTGTGTATTATCCCTGTACTGTGACATCACTGTGTGTATTATCTCTGTACTGTGACATCACTGTGTGTATTATCTCTGCACAGTGACATCACTGTGTGTATTATCCCTGTACTGTGACATCACTGCATGTATTATCCCTGTACCGTGCCATCACTGTGTGTATTATCCCTGTACTGTGACATCACTGTGTGTATTATCCCTGTACTGTGACATCACTGCATGTATTATCCCTGTACTGTGACATCACTGCGTGTATTATCCCTGTACTATGACATCACTGTCTGTATTATCCCTGTACTGTGACATCACTGTGTGTATTATCTCTGCACAGTGACATCACTGTGTGTATTATCCCTGTACTGTGACATCACTGTGTGTATTATCTCTGTACTGTGACATCACTGTGTGTATTATCCCTGTACTGTGACATCACTGTGTGTATTATCTCTGTACTGTGACATCACTGTGTGTATTATCCCTGTACTGTGACATCACTGTGTGTATTATTCCTGAACTGTGACATGTGTGTATTATCTCAGTACTATGATATCACTGCGTTTACTACTCCCACACTGTGACATCATTGTGTGTATTATCTCCATACTGTAATAACACTGTTTTTTTTCTCTGAACTGTGGCATCACTCTGTTTAATCTCTTTTGTACCGTGACATCATTGTGTGTATTATCCCTGTACTGTGGCATCACTGTGTAGGTTATCTCTCTACTGTGACATCACTGTGTGTATTATCTCTGCATAGTGACATCACTGTGTGTATTATACCTGCACTGACATCATTGTGTGTATTATCCCTGTACTGTGACATCACTGCATGTATTATCCCTGTGCTGTGACATCACTGCGTGTATTATCCCTGTACTGTGACATCACTGCATGTATTATCCCTGTACTGTGCCATCACTGTGTGTATTATCCCTGTACTGTGACATCACTGTGTGTATTATCTCTGTACTGTGACATCACTGTGTGTATTATCCCTGTACTGTAACATCACTGTGTGTATTATCTCTGTACTGTGACATCACTGCATGTATTATCCCTGTACTGTGACATCACTGTGTGTATTATCCCTGTACTGTGACATCATTGTGTGTATTATCCCTGTACTGTGACATCACTGTGTGTATTATCTCTGTACTGTGACATCACTGTGTGTATTATCTCTGTATTGTGACATCACTGTATTTATCATCCCTGTTCTTTACCTTCACTATATTTACTAAACAGAAAGATACAGAGAGTATATTGATACAATTTATAATGAATAAGGTTATTTGTAGGATCCAGAGCCCTCTGGCCGCCAGCAGGATCTGCTTTCAGGACCTTTTTACTGCAGTACTACAGTTGTGTAACATTGACATATCTGTCCCATTATCGGGCCCTAGAGTGACCTCAGTCAATAATCTCTATATCGGCCTTTTTGTCCCCGACACTTACACTTAACCTTAGAAAATGAGGTCGCGGACGGTGGAGTCTCAGCCTCATTGTAATAGCATGAATCTTTTATAACCTTTAAACTAACGGCTTCTAACGAATTTAATCCCATTTTTTATTAGAGTACAACTCCGAGAGGGTTTCATTTAATTCGGTTTTTTGTTTCCTATTAGCAAATTTACAGCATCAAAGCGTTTAATGTTCCAAAATGAAATCTATAATGGGAATAGAGTATTATGCCCAGCAGATTATAGATTTGTGCCTGCCAGTCACCGGAGAGAAGGCTTTAATTAATGCTGTTATGGCCATCCAAGTGATATTAGCACATCAAAGTTTAGACGTTTTACAGGATTTTACATCTACTGATCAGAAATAACACACGAATAGTCAAAAATAAACGCCCACCTAGAAGGAGCCGCTGGAAAGGATGGAACTTTCTCTGTGATTGTAACAATGATATAAGTGGTTACAATATCAGAGCAAAACCATCATTTATTGTGGAGAACCGACCCCTTGTAGGGAGGCTCTAGTACCCTGTTGTACCGCCTCTAGCTTGGATACAAGATGTGATACGGGGGGCATGGAGGCTCCAGTACCCTGTTGTACCACTAGTAGCTTGGATACAAGATGTGATACGGGCGGGCATGGAGGCTCCAGTACCCTGTTGTACCACCTCTAGCTTGGATACAAGATGTGATACAGGTGGGTATGGAGGCTCTAGTACCCTGCTGTACCGCTTCTAGCTTGGATACAAGATGTGATACGGGGGGCATGGAGGCTCTAGTACCCTGTTGTACCGCCTCTAGCTTGGATACAAGATGTGATACGGGGGGCATGGAGGCTCCAGTACCCTGTTGTACCACTAGTAGCTTGGATACAAGATGTGATACGGGGGGCATGGAGGCTCCAGTACCCTGTTGTACCACTAGTAGCTTGGATACAACATGTGATACGGGCGGGCATGGAGGCTCCAGTACCCTGTTGTACCACCTCTAGCTTGGATACAAGATGTGATACAGGGGGCATGGAGACTCTAGTACCCTGTTAGGAAGCCTCTAGGTTAGATACAAGATGTGATATGGGCAGGCATGGAGGCTCTAGTATCCTGTTGTACCACTTCTACCTTAGATACAAGATGTGATACAGGCAGGCATGGAGGCTCTAGTACCCTGTTGTACTACCTCTAGCTTGGATACAAGATGTGATACAGGTGGGCATGGAGGCTCTAGTACCCTGTTGTACCACTTCTACCTTAGATACAAGATGTGATACAGGCAGGCATGGAGGCTCTAGTACCCTGTTGTACTACCTCTAGCTTGGATACAAGATGTGATATGGGGGGCATGGAGGCTCTAGTACCCTGTTGTACTGCCTCTAGCTTGGATACCAGATGGGATACGGGTGGGCATGGAAGCTCTAGTACCCTGTTGTACCGCCTCTAGCTTGGATACAAGATGTGATACGGGGGGCTTGGAGGCTCTAGTACCCTGTTGTACCGCCTCAAGCTTGGATAAAAGATGTGATATGGGCAGGCATGGAGGCTCTCGTACCATGTTGGGCCATCTCTTGGTTGAATGCAATATGTAATACAGGTGGGCATCGAAGCATATAAGTTCCGTTTGATATCCTGTGGCATATCACTCCACATTAGTTGTAATATAGCCTCGAGATCGTGCAAACTTGTACACTATTGAAGTTGGTGTCCCAGATGGTCCCATAAATGTTCTATTGGTGATAATGTTATATGTAAGTGTGACAATGTTGTGGAGACATCCCAGTTACACCCTCGCTTTGTGCAGCCGAGGAAAAGAACCTCCTGGAACTCCTGCCAACAGAGACAACACGTGACTGCCGAATGTCCTGAACGTATGGCTGAGGTATCATTGTCCCTCGTACCACTACTAGGGGTGAGCAACTGTCGTAAGTGATGGCCCCCCAGACCATCACACCAGCAGGGGGCAGTGTGCTGCTCCACAGCAATAGCAGGATTGAAGTGCTCACTCCTAGGTCTCCAGACACAATGGATCCACGGACCCCCTTCAGATGCTAAAACAGCATCTATTTGGCCTCGGTAGACATCGTGGCTGAGTTTTTTGCTGTATGGAATTGCGCAGCAGACTGCGTGGAATGAGCAGCCATCGACCAATGCACTCCAGAAGTCATACGGATATGTTCAATGGACTTGATGTGACATTAGGGCGTGCATACGGGGCGCAGCAGCTGATATGAGTGATGAAGGTACAGTTGTAGGAAACACTAACTTGACAAGTGACACCTTATGATAAATCAACTACAATGTTAATGATCGGTCCCGTTAACAACTGTTACATTGTTTCTGTAGAGCGCTGCGGGGAGTCGTCCTAACGCTCCATGTAGACCGGTGGGCCCCCCCCCCCCCAAACATTCTGGCATTAAGTTTATTGCCCGGAAGCTGGAAGGTGGCGTAATTACTAACGACTCCGTGATACCATCACTTCCCATTACAGTCTGCGGACTCTCACAGAAAGACCGCCGCCGCCCTTTGTCATCCGCTTTCAGGTTAGGTAGCAATTACAATCGGCAGGCATAACATCGCCAACATTTGCACAGAATCTTCCACGCGGTCGGCAGTGGGACATTCAATTCTTCGACTGCTCTGACGGTGGATTTCTGAGGATTCGCGTGACGGCTGCGGCAGAATAAAACGTTTCGGGCCTCATTTAATAAAACGATCTACCAGTAAGACGTCCTTGTCGCCCGTAGCAACCAATCACAGCGCAGCTTTCACTTTACCGCAGTAGCTTGACAGACAAAAGCTGCGCTGTGATTGGTCACTCTGGGCAACAAGGACATCTTACTGGTAGATCGTTGTGTTGAATGAAACTTTTTGAGTTTCTATTTTCATTGATTTCAGGTTTCTGTATCTGAGGGTCGTTATATGGGGGTCCCGGGGGTCACATCAGGGAGATCATCTGAAATAACGCCGTATAAGCAAGAAAACTACTGAATAAGCTCTGACCTCTTATGTTATATTACATCATTTATAATATTACATGAAGTTCTTTAGTCAGATTTTTCATGATATTTCCAGACATTGTATTGAGATCATTTGTATAAATATGTTAATCCGGCCATTCATCACCCAAGATCATTGTAATTCCCACACAGCTTCACGACCGGCTATTTATGTCAAGAGTCTCCTAATGAAGCTCCACCCAGACGCTCGCGCGGCGGTCAGAACGCACACACTTCATTACGTTTTTACTAATTATAGTTTTGTAAATGCACTTACTTCATCAAGCCACCAGAGGTCGCTAGAAAACAGAAATTACATTTGCATGTAGAGGACTTCTGTCCATAGACGGCTGCTATTACTGTCCATCTGGCTCTTAAAGGAAAATGACCCTATTTTTTAACAATGTGACAATAGTGCTCATGTGTATTTATAGATTGAGTCTATTATGTACAACTTCTAGGCTTCTTATGATGTCATAATAACGTTTGTCTGCATCTACAAGCTTTAATCCATTGTGATGATGTCACTGCAGTGTTCAGTATATTGTAATGTCACTGCAGTGTTCAGTAGAGTGTGATGATGTCACTGCAGTATTTGGTATATTGTGATGATGTCACTGCAGTGTTCAGTAGAGTGTGATGATGTCACTGCAGTGTTTGGTATATTGTGATGATGTCACTGCAGTATTCAGTATATTGGGATGATGTCACTGCAGTGTTCAGTATAGAGTGATGATGTCACAGAAGTGACATCCATTTGTAAAATTCTACACATATAAACTTCAACTATATCTCCTCCTAAAGGTCTCCTCTCATGACTTTAATCTTTCCTCATAACTAAGATCCTCCATGATGCCCGGTATCAGTTTTCTTCTTCTTTGTACCTTTTCTAACTGTGTGCTCTTTTGCCCGCTGTAGTCTTCTTTCTGTTTTCCTTGATCGCGCCATTCTCGGTATACTCTCCGACCCGTTACATGAGAAACCCTCAGCGGTTGGCAGTGAGACCCCGGCTAGTCTAGCACCGATGACCGGCCTCGTTGGAAGTCGCTCCGATCGCTGGATTTTTCCATCTAATGTGGATTCACATTATTTCCCGGATCTACCTGTATTGGAAAGCGCGGCCAATAATGCTTTTTAATACATTGAACAGAGAGCATACAGACGTTATGTCCCGTAAGGGCCAAAAATATATCTACTTGTGACTTACGCTGGGCCCATATACCTACACATACATTGCCGTATACGTTTTGACACATTTTTCTTAGGAGCTGCTGATTTCGCATCAGTTTCCCCAACAAATCCACCTCCCATTATACTCAATGGGAATCGCGCTCACCTGACGATTTCTGCTGGATTTTTAGATGCAGAATCCATGCAGAAAAATTCACGCCCGATTCTGCCATCTGAACGTACCCAAATAGTGGAGGAGATGTTACAGACTTTACATTGGGGCCGCTATCCTCTTTACATGGAACGATAGCAATGGCGCTGGTATAATATGTATATAGGGTGCAGCTAAAAGCCGGATGCGGCGCGATCTCTAAATACTGCTGTCCTGTAGTGACATTTAGAATAGCGTACTTGAGTAGGAAGCCACAGAGGCGCTACACTATAGTATGGCAGACGGACCCCTGGGGACTCCAGAACATGGATTTCAATTTTGTGCTGTGGCCCCTGTAAGAGATGGAGAGTGAAACCCAATAACAAAGTTGAAGAGCAGCATGTGAGGAGCAGAAATCTACTTTCCACCAAAGTAGGAAGCACATACTGGAAGCGG
The DNA here is from genome assembly GCF_035609145.1 of Eleutherodactylus coqui. Classification (NCBI taxonomy): domain Eukaryota; kingdom Metazoa; phylum Chordata; class Amphibia; order Anura; family Eleutherodactylidae; genus Eleutherodactylus; species Eleutherodactylus coqui. The sequence continues at coordinate 130,714,578 of NC_089848.1, read as the reverse complement.
CCTCCTTCTGCTACGATACATGCATGGAGCCATCCAACAGGGTAGTCCAACGCTGACTTCATCATTGCTGGACCGTGTTAGTCAATGGTGAAGCTCCGATTTAAGTAAATGCAATGCAAATTACTAGTAAGAGCACGAGCCAATCAGAAGACAATGCAAATGTCACCGTGAAAATGTGCAGTTTGGCGCAATGGCTTTGTTGGACCTGTGTTCATTCCAGGGACTCTCAACATGGACTGGTATCTGAACCTTCTGCGGATGACTTCCTGGATGAACGGCCCCTATCATTGGAGCCCCTTCCAGCACGCTTTCCTTACTGCAGTCATAGCAGCGTTCCTACGGGACTTAAGAGAGTTGCGGAAAGTGGATTTCTGTTTCTCCAATACTTTTATTCAACTCTGTAATTGGGTATTACTCCCCATTTCTTCCAGGGGCCTCAATACGAAACTGAGATCCATGTTGCAGGGTACACATACCATCATATGGCACAACCATGCCTTCCTATTCAAGTACCCTATTGTTATTTCATATAGGACACCAGTCTGAGATATGGCGCCGGATCCGGCTTTCTGACCGCACGCTGTATATTAGCGGATGGCACATGACGCACCTCCCTAGGTTATGTAACTTTGGCTACAGGATCACCATGCAGGGGGCTCGTTCCGCTATCAGAAGCAGTGATATCCACCACAGTAGTTCCTAATATCGTCTAACGTTCTCCTACAGCTCACAATACATTCCCGGCAAAACACTTTACATAAGTCATTTCTCAGCCTAATTTTAGATTCTTTCGGCCGAGGTCTTTCCTTTTCCAAATTTGCATTGAAATAGCTTTCCTGCAACGTTCCTCTGTTTTGCTCCTTTTTCCTAATCTGCTTCGGCGGAAGTTATGTTGCCATTGTGTTTTTTATCCTTATCAAAGTCCGGCTTTTCCAGGAGAAGACTTCATCGGAAAGATCATTACCGCCTTGGCCTTTAGTGAACCTTCAAAAATAGACTTTGTAGGTAGTTTTCTACACGCTCCATAACGTGGCGCGACTCCGCCTGGCATATATGGCTCTTGTTATTGTCCCTGTCTTTAAGCATCTCTACCACAGACTTGTGCGCCGGAGGCAACGGATGGAAGGAATCTAACACATGGAGTTGAGTTAATGGATTTTTCTTAATTTCTTCAATCTTTAGAGCTTGTAAAATAGCAGGTGCAAACTTGGAGTAATGAGCCGTGCATGATATGATAACGGGGCAAGTACGGTCCTGCACCCTGTCTGCAACTACTTTGGCAACAGCTGTGTGCGGGTCCAGGATATATCCTGTCGCACCATAGACGGCACGGATTGCCGATAGGCAGTCTGACTCCGAGCACCAGTCACCTATAAGGTCCTGCTGTAGAAGACGGAATAAATTATCTGGTAACTGAAAATAGCCTTGACTGTCCAGCTGACTATAGAGGTTGTTGACTAGCTGTCCATCTTGGTTGGCAAGAAGATGCAAATAGCGTTCTAAATTGGAAGATTTAAGGATATCAATAGCCGGAGAGAAGGATGGCAACAATTTTCTTTCTCGGAGGTCATAAAGTCCACTTTGGATAAAATCGGTCAAAATATGATTTTGATTGGATGCACAGATAAATTTACGGATAGGAATTCCCATTTGTTTTGCATAAAGTGCGGCCATGATGTTGCCAAAGTTTCCAGTGGGAATACACACATCGACCGGGGATCCGAAGGTGATAACCCCTTGGTGAACCAGATCTAGATAGGCAGATGCATGGTATACAATCTGAGGAAGCAGTCTGGCCCAGTTGATGGAGTTTGCCGTACTTAGACTTGTTCCATATTCGGCCGTAAGAAAACCGGTGAATTGCGGATTAGTAAACATTTCTTTAACAGTTTTCTGACAGAAATCAAAATTGGATTCGACTCCCACTGCTAATCCATTCTTTCCTTGGCAAGTCAGAATTTGTGCTTTTTGCACTTGGCTTATTCCATTTTCTGGATAAAGACAAAATACGGCAATTCTCCGCTGGTCAAGGTCAGAGAGGCGACTGAATCCATCTAGGACCGCACTACCCGTGTCTCCAGATGTTGCTACTAGGACTAGGTAGTTACACACTTTTGGAATGCAATAGGCAAAAATATGAGGCATAAACTGTAAGGCCAAGTCTTTGAAGGAAGCTGTTGGTCCATGAAATAATTCGAGTATGTACTGATTGCCTGACAAGTGTCTGACCGGAGCAATTTTGTGACAAAGAAAGTTGTCACCGTACACTTTTTCAAGAATTTCCCCTAGAATGACAGGTGGTACGTCAACCGGATGTATACACCTTTCCAATATTATCTGAGCCCGTTCAACGTAAGATGATTTAACAAGTCTTCTCCATTCTCGATCAGTGAGTCGGGGAAGGCCACTTCTAGGAACATAAAGTCCACCATCATCGACTAAGCCTTCGATCACAACATCGCCAAAGAACTTTGATTGTTTTTTGCTTGGGTTTTGAGATCTTGTAGAAACAAAGGTTCCAGAATCTACACATTGATATCTCTTAACTGCATCAATCACTTTGTCAGCCACGACTTCTACACAATCTCCCTCCTGACAAAGTACACGCACATCGTGCCACTTTTTATAAAAATGCTTCCTTTTCTGAAGTATGTCGCCAATTGAAATGCCGGACCTTTGACCAACAATGCGATCAACTTTCATTCGTTCAAGTCTCTCAATGATATCCTGTGACTGGACATCAAGATAAATGACTATTCCATTTTTCTTAGCGTGTTCCATGCTGCTAGGGTGAAGAGGGTTGGATCCCGTAAGGGAAATTACACTTCCAGATGCTGAAAACTTTAAAAGGGCTTTTCCTTCCTCTTCTAAAAATTGCTCATCACCGACATCCTGCAGCTTATTGGAGACGCTCATATTCCAGGTTTTTTCAAGGACGTCGTCATCAACATCTATAACGGGGCAACCAAGTTTTTGCCCAATTTCTCTACCAACGGAGGTCTTCCCAGAGCCTGGAGGCCCCATCAGAATCAAATTCTTCTCCCCGATAATGGAACTGAGAGTTGTAAGCCATAGTTTCCTTAGCTTGGAATGAGTCAAGGATTTCGAGAACAGAAACCTAGACATATTATTTATGGAATGCAGACTCCGGAGACTCGCCATTTGTTTCAGACTCTTAAACTTGTGTCCGTATTGTTAACACATTCATTGCTACGGCTTACTGAAAGACAAAATTAATTATTTCATTAACTTATATAAAACATTAAAACATTTAGACTTTGTTAGAGCCAAATGCATATAAAACACATGGATGCAAGAAGTCCTGTGTGATTGTTCCCAGCAAGAGAAATTAAGTAATCTTGTCGATATGATACATTTTAGTTGGCTGACAAAAATACATAATGTTAATGTAAGCTTTTGAACCTTTTCAGGATCAGGCCTAAATGAAATAGATCTGAAGAGGCATGCATTTAGATTGTATTATTAAATACTGGAGCACTTTAGAACTTCACTTTGAGCAAGAGCCAAGTTTTCTGGTTTGAAACGTGTAAGAGAGTTCCTGTTTTATCTTCTGCTCCTGCATTAGCTAGGATTTATCAGGATGGAATAAAAGTAAGGTTTTATATATTTGTTGGAAGAGTTTTGCGACTAACACTCTCAGATGAACGTTTGAGAACTAAATATTGTCACTGTTTCTTCCTTTCTTACATAGCAGTAAGGGTTAACAGGTCTCCTATCCTGGGTGCATGTATAGTCTCCCATCCCATAAGGTAGGTGAAGTCCCCTGGTGCGAGCACCAAGTCATGACTGATTCCTAGGGTGACATCACATCGTGACATCTTCTTGGCAGACTGTTTTTGTGGGCTGGTTTGCTATTGCCTTCCCTGATCATCTTTTACCCTCAGCAAGCCGGATACTCATTTTACCGACCTCGGAAGGATGAAAGGCTGAGTCAACCTTGAGCAGGCTACCTGAACCACACAAGTTGAACCCGCAACCTTCAGGTCGTGAGCAAGAGCCATCCCATATAGTTGTTCATAAATAAGTCAACTGAAACACATTTAATTGATATCGAATCCAGATCATATACATGAAATTATGGTTAGCCAAACCTAACGATTTTGGCATCGGCCAACCATCGAATACTGAAGGCCTCCTGACTTTCTTCTGACAGGAGATGTTGGGAAAAATCAGGATCGGGTAGATGGATTTCAAAGTGCGCAATCCTTCTGTTCTTAGGAAGGATAAGCCACTAGCAGAGGAGTCTGACTCCCACTTACTGCCCACTCACTATTGAGATTGCATGCATAAACCAAGCTTGCATGGCTGTGGGGTGTCGGGAGGGATAGCTGTTGGCCAACTGTACTGCATGGTTAGCTTCAGACAACGTGGCTGACAGCCAGGAGGCTTTCCAAAAACCATTGCTAGATAGAGATGAAAAGGTTAACACAATTTCCAGTAATTAGCAATACTCAAAGAAACCTGCAGATCTACCCGGCGCGTCTCTTACTAATAGAAGTCTGTAATATCACACATTCTTTACATATGATGGTAGGACGGTCTCTTCCTCCCAGTGGAGCATTGCTCAGAGCACAATGGGACATGATAATGGCGGACAATTAGGGTTTTGTTTACAGCTAGTATTTCATTCCAAAAATAAACAAAACTATGTTCAACCAGTAAATCTCACTCATGCACACCGGTCACACAATGGTTCCTTGCATGAGTCATATTTAGTGCCGAGAAGAAGTTCGGATCCCGTCCTAGGAGATTAATTGAGAAGGCCTTTTCCAACAGTTAGAATCCCATCCAGTGTATATGCAAACTACAAGGAAGAGATCCTTAAATTATAACAGAAGATTCCGGGAGAAGGTACAGGAGCAATTCCCCTGTCTCATGCTCAAGCTTTGCAGTAGGCATGGGTCATGCTCCTCTGCGAAATATGCAAATGGGAAGATGGAAGGTTATTTGTGGCTTTGGCTTACAATATCCAGTCACTGCTATAAGGCTTGCTTATAAAGTCCAACTTTGACTTGCAGGAATGCTGCCTTCCAATAGGAGGCGCTGCAGAGGTATTGCTCCGTCTTCCCATTTGCAGTAGGCATAACACAGTAGATCACTTTTGCTAACAGTATTCAAATAAAACAACCCTCTATTTCTTGGGACAAAACTTGTCCAGAGAACAGAAGGAGAAGGGGGGGGGGGGGGGGAATTTAAAAAAATTGGAATCCTCCTTCCTTCTAGTTCTGCCTCAAATCCACCCATTCCTGTGGCCCCACTATGGTGTTTTCAGATGGCTGTGGTGCTCCTGTGACTACTCCATGCATATCGCTAGTCAGACACCACATGCTGCGTGCGAATTGGCTTGCATTGTTGGCCAATCAGTGCAGCGAGTAGTGTCTTAGGCTAGCAATGTACAGCCGGAACTTAGTGTGCATTGGGTGTAAGAAATGGTGCCGCCATCTTGGAACACAGAAGAGGAGCCTTAGGAATAGAAGGACCCACGGCAAAGCAAGGTAAAAGAGAGCACCAGGTAATGTTAGAGTTCTAGCTAGACTTTCCTTCACCATGACCGGCCTTAGCTCTGTGTGATCCATGTGGCCACCAGCTTACAGAGGAGGCACCAGAAGTACGTAGGATGGGGAGGAAATCGCCCCCCACCACTTGGATTCACCTTGCCAGGTGATGTGGCAGCATCTTGTGGAGCTACATGAATACTCCTCCTCCTGCTTCTGTCTGCCCCGCTGATGTTCCAAGCGTCTAAAGTCAGCCCATTGATTCCTCTACAACACAATTGCTTAGTTCTTTTATTGCTAGTTATGAGCTTGGTTCTGATATTGTATCTATATACTGGGTTTGGATTGGGTTGTATTTATGTTATACGCTTGGCTCTGGTGCTGTATTTATGTACTGAACTTGTTCTGATGCTGTATTATTGTACTGAGCTTGGTTCCCAGGTTGTATTTATGTACTGAGCTTGGTTCTGGTGCTGTATTTATGTTATACGCTTGGCTCTGGTGCTGTATTTATTCACTAGGCTGTTCTGGTGTTGGTAAGCTGCTATCTTGATAGCAGAATGGGGCAGAATTCCTATAAGTGCAATCTATATTAGTACAAAAACAAAATCCACACATGGTGCCTTCTAGCCTAAGACCGGCACTGTTCTTCGCCTGGAGCAAAAATTCAGTTTGCTCCCCCAGGCCCAAATACTCTGGCTGAGGCAGAATGCTTGCCCCCCCTCTTGGCACCCAGCACATGCCCCAGTTCCTTTCCCCTTACTAAACCATGTGAGTCAATTACAAGCAGTTACAGAATCTCTTAAGTAATGGTACCGGATGTAATCACATATGCAGAAATGGGGGGTCTAAACTGATAAAAAAAAAGATGTAACAGAGCTCTCCAATTATAGCGCTTTTTGAAATGTTATCTGGATGTCTCAAAAATGACATAAGTGGGGGGCGTAACATAGATGATCCTACTGTGTCATAATGTAGAGGGGGTCCTCATTCCCTCCATGACGCTTCATCGTATAGTTCACTCTTTCCATGTGTAAGTTATTATGGGGCGCTGTGCCTTTACACTACCTGGGACTCAATCTCCTAGACTTTTGAGCTTCTGGAGGAGAAGCCTATGAGAGAGGCCGGACCCGTCATGAAGAGCTCGGTCTCAAGGCCTGTATGGATACTCTATATTCTGCTCCTCACACAAGTCCGGCACAGCTTCGGGGGACGCATAATTTTTCTTCAAATGAGGGCAACATAAAGAGTTGAAGCCCGTTTCATCAAACATCACAAGTTTTCACTTGAGCCTTGCCACTGCAGGAATACCGTTCCTCTCGTCTCCGCGGTCGTCGATATTGGCCATTGGCTGTTATTACAATTACATATCGCAGGAGAAGTAACTTGTTGGACTCGCTGTTTGCACTATTTTAAGTCAATGTTCCTGAGCATAAAGACTTATTTGATTCCTTCTGTTTGCCGACTTATTGTACATTATGTGGACCCCACTAGCCCAACGAGTTACGTCCTCCCTACATGTAGCCTATTGTGGGAACGCCTGGAACACCATGGCCCTGATAGGCCAGACGTCCCTATATACGTGTGCGGCTGCTTGCTCTCCACACTCCTACCTCTGCCCATTCCTGGACTATGGATTCAATGACGCTCACTAACTATATGCCTAGATAACATTTCAGAAGCTGCTTTGCTTGGGGACCCCTTTAATATAGAAACCCCAGAAGGGGACAACCTTTGATTCTGGACCTTCTCCATAGCTTGGAATGATTGTGGACAGAAAACTGCTGATCTCCACAGAGCCGTTTCCACATGGCCAATGGACATCACAAGACCATCCAGAGCTCTTTATGTTTATTGCAGGGGCACTCATAGGGTCATTTTTACTTTTTAAGGGGCATTATTACGGTCTTGAGGGCACAAAGGGAATTACTATTTAGAGGCTATAGGGGGTAATATTACTACCTGAAGGAATAAGGGGCATTTTTACTTTGTAAGGTGCACTACTGTGGCTATTATTACTATATGGGAGCACAGTTGGGGAACTACTATTGTGTTAGGCACTAAGAAGAGCACTATTATTGTGTAGTGTACTATTAACCTCTGGTGCACAATATGGGACACTATGTGTTTGCCACTACTATCCTTGGGCACTTTAGTTCTGTTTTCAGCTGTCTGGTGGAGGGTAATTATATTTATCACGCCATTATTTCTGAAACACAGTATTTGAGTGCAGGTATGGTAAGAGGGGCAAATAAAGCAGTAACATTCAAAGCATTGGGGGTAGCAGAAGGATGGAGACTTTGTAGGTTGATAAAAGCCTTTTGTGATGCTGGAAAAGCAAAGAACAAAATATGTCTCTGCTGCAAATTCTGCAGACATAAATCGTCGCTGGAAGAACTCTTCGTGGTGGTCTGGGCCGGATGGAGAAGAAACAGATTCCGAAGAGCACATCACCTGTGAATCACTAAATTGTGGTAATAGTGTTCTTTCTATAGTGCTTTTTGTTCATTAACAGCATGTGAATATCTGACCAATATGTGGTCACTGTATGGTGGTATTATTAGTTATATATTGGTACTTATATAGTGTTAGAATACGGTTGGCCCTGACTTAAAAAAGCGTATGACCCTGTCCCTGGCCGTGTGATAAGGTTTATATGTTCTATTACTATTTTCCTTCTGGTATGGAAGTGTTATTTATGTACTTAAAGGGGTTGTATCAAGTTATAGAGTTATCCCCTATCTATAGAGTAGGGGATAACTTTATGATCAGTGGTGGTCTGACTATTGGAGGTCCACCGATCCCAAGAACGAGGGTCCTCTTGGTCCTCAAGTGAATGGAGTCGAAGTCACACAGGCACGCCATTGCTCCATTAACTTCAATCAAAGCATCGGCAATTCTGCATCAAAATCCACATGCAGAGAAGAGGAATTCCATAGCGACGAATTAAGCCGCGTCTTACAGGAATATTCCGCCGTCGTGAAGGAGACCTTACTGATATATCGTTGCTTCCTGCACATTTGTGAAAATAATGCTAAAGGGGAGAAACCCCTTTAACCCCTTAATAAAAAGACTGTCTTGTGTCTTAAAAGGGTTGTACCAGATCTCCCCTGCCCACCGAATGGGGAATAACTTGCAGAGACCCCACTGAGCTCGAGAATGGGACTCTTGTGTCTTGTTCTGTGACTGCGGGTCGCTTCTTCCCCAGGAATGATGTCACTCTGAATGGAGCGCTGAGTAAGCATCATGTGCGGTCGGCGCTGCAGACCCTTAGGCTGATATTCACACAGGGCAGATTTACCACAGAAATTCCATGCAGAACTTCGCTGCGGCCGCTAATCCCGGGGTTAGCCAGTCATATGGATGTGATTTGTCAAAAATCTCGTCCAGATGGGACAGCTAATCCATCGCGGCAAAGCCGGCACTGCGGCGTGGATTCCCCGGCCGCAGCAGGTCTATTTTTTTTTCATTGCAGCCGAGCTTCTCTCAATGGGAATACCGGCCGCAACGGTAAAGCAAGCGGCCAAGCTGCTCCGAAAACCACGGCTAAGTGCCACAGGTTTTGAAGCTGCGCTTTTCCTGGCAGAAATCTGGTGTTTTTTCGCTGCGGCAAAACCGCGAGATTTCCGTCAGGATTCCGCCCTGTGTGAACCCAGCCTTACAACGGGACTGACAAGATACTCGAGCAATTGTCATTGTTGCATCAAGGGCCAGAACTGCTTGACATCGCTGTGGAATGGCTTGTATTTATTAATGTCCCCGCTCCGGGTTACATACAAGGTGTTGTATGACTTGTATTACATTTTTTTTTGGGGGGGGGGGGGGGGGGGGGCGTGGCTGATGAAAGCAAAACCTAAAATTCCGCCGTTGTTTTGTTTGTTTTTACAGCGTTCACCATTCGGTAAACAGAACACAATACCTTTCTCATCTGGAGCGGCACGATTGCCGTAATACCAAGTTTATAGAGACTTTTTTGTTCATTTTTTACTACATTAGCAGAAAAAAGTCTCCCGTTTTTATGGAAAAGCAATTCTCTGCATCGCCGCATTCTAGGGCCCAAAACACTTGTATGTTTCCGGTGGCGGGGCGATGTGGGGTCTTGTTTTTGGAGGGAGGATTTGTAGTTTTTATTGGTAGCATTTTGGGTGACTTGTGGATTGTTTTTATTGTGTTTTTGTGAAGGGAAAAAAAATTGCAATTCTGGCATCACTGTTTACAATATTTTTACAATGTTTACCAAGCGAGATCAATAACAAAATACTTTCCCTCTCTGGGTCGTTACGGATACCTATTATGAAATGCTTTTTTTTATTTAAAAAAAAAGTTGGTATTTTATCCATTTAAAAGGGTTTTTGTGATGAAAAATTTTTATTTATTTATTTTTTTCAAATTAAACTTTATTGAACTTTTTATGACTCTTCTTTAGCTCCTCAAGGGGTCTTGAAGATGTGAGTGTTTGATCGCTAGGATAGTACACTGCATTACTTATGTAGTGTATTCTATTAAGCCTATGACAACAGCCTATTAGACTCTGCCGGAGGCGGGGTTTAATAGGTTGAGTTACATGGCAGACATGGAGGCTTTGTCAGGTTTCTGGCTGCCATGGAAACCCATTGGAACCTTGCGATGGCATTGCAGAGTACTGATGGGGTACAAGAAGAGCCCCCTGTCATCTGCTTACATGCTGCAGCTGCTATTGATTGTGACATGTAAGGGTTAAACTGCCAGGATCTGCAGTTTCTCTGCTCCTGACTGTTAGAGCAGGAGCCCGGCTGTCAGTAGTCCGCTGAGTCACCGCCTTAAAAAGATGTCTGTGCGGGTTTAAAGCCCGTTAGGGAGGTCAGTAAAAAGGCGTATTGCAGTCACTAAGGGGTTAAGCAAGTGGTAAGGAGTGCGACCAAGTAAATGACGCTCCAGCAGAGGACAGCTGCTATTTCTCCACAATCAGGGGGATTCTGTATGGGGGCCAGTGGGGTCCCAGTCCGGCCGCGAGCAGCGGTGAGACGTCACCCGTGTGCGCTCCTTACCTGCAGACCTGCGGCTGGTCACATGTGTGCTGTCAGCAGCAGAACAAGCAGCGCTCCCTCCTCCCTGCCTGCCGAGGACACCTTCCCAGCATGCTTCACTTTGCTTGCATTAAAAGGGAAACGTCTTAAAGGAGCAACACGCCATGTGCCGCAGATACAAGAGAAGCTCGTCGTCTAATAGTACATCTCCAAATCATTGCGTCTCAACGGCCGCCCTTGATTCCTCCGACGGGACGGAATATATTGAAATACTGAAACAATGTTGCGGAATATGCCGTCCCTGAATTCACGCCGCCAGCTGCAGATTTTGATGTGGAATTGCTGGCAGGATTCTGCTTTTTTCAATCCCGCAAAAAAAATCTGCAGGTCGGCGGAGAGGATTTAGACGCCGTGAAATATTCCGCCCGCAGTGGAAGGTCCCCAACAGGGCAGGTCTTCAGGATATCCACCGCTGATGTCATCATTGTTGGCGCCGCAGACAGGCGCCCCTCTTTAGGGACCCTTCACGCGGGACGGAAGCGCAGAAGCGGATCTTGTCAATAAGGGCTTATTCAGATGAGCGAAGACACAACTGCGGAGATCTTCCCCTTTGCTGCTTCTCAAATTCCGAGCCAGAGCACCGGAAAGATGGCGGCTGCCCCACTACATGCCGGCAAGATGACGCAAGTCTTTTTTTCCCTCGCTCGTACAATTAATGGGCGAGAATCCTGATAGTGAAAACAAAACCATTGAAATCAGTGGGACATAAGGGGACAAAACTGCGCTCGCCTGACTCCGCCCTTAAACTCCCCCGCCTGTATGCTAGGAATCCGCGACAATTCGACAAAACGTCCCTAATTCTTCACCAGAAAGCTTTTCCATTCTGGAATTTCATCTTGAGATTTTCAAGTAAAAACGTGCGGAATTTAACGGATGCGCAATTCAAGCCCCGTAGGAATAACATCGTGACGCACAAAAATCAAGTTTAAAAAAATTCTTTCAGTCGCCATCTTTTGCCCCTCATCACTTTTTTACTTTCCGGTCGGCGGCGTCACTGTGCGACGGCTCGTTTTTTGCGGGATGACCTGTAGTTTGTATTGATACGACTTTTTGATTGAATAGAAAGCATTTTTTTCTTGGAATCAGGGTGACCAAAAAGGAGCATTTCTGGGCCGTCTTCTGTCTTTTCCTGATGGCGCAGCCAAGCGGGATTAATAATGTGATATTTTACTAAATTGGACTCTTACGAAGACGGCGATACCACTTTATGCCTACAGGCGTTATCTTGTGCCGCCCTCTGACGCCTCTGCGTGACCTTTGCTGGATGATTCTGGGGTCATTAGATTTGTGACATCATCACCACCGCCATAAAATCATCACATGTGAGTCTGATACATGGAGTGACTGTCAGGCTGGGTCATACTTCCTATGTGCTTCAGCCAACCGCGCCGCTAGGAAGAGTCAGGGCTCCTTCACACTGGCAAGGGCGATATCGGGCATGAATTGCCCTCGCCATCCATGTGGAAGCCCCCGGACGCGAGGCATTTTCACATGGACACAGCCTGGCACCCCTGCGGTGCTGATCGGACCCCCGGCGTGCCTCGGGATCGTGATGTTCTCCCATTGTTTTCAATGAGGCCGGCGCTGCTGCATTTTTTTCCAACATGGCCCCCTGCAGGGACACATCGCAAATGAGAACAAACCCATTTTATGTTTACGCAGCGAACATCGTATCAATCTAGGTGTTTTAATTTCTTGATGTGATGACTGGATGAGGGGGCTGCCATGGCTGGCGATCCCATCATGGCCGGAGTTATTTGGGACTTCTGAAGCGAGATTGCTGCATCCAAAGGGTTAACAGCCGCGATCAGCGTTATCACTGCCAGCCACCATATATGGAGCCAATACACTCGTGACACTACAAACAGCGCATTTCTTGGGGGAGCCTTTTTTCTCAGATTGTCATGGGTTTTGTGGGGCAGCGGCGTTCCTCCCACGGTCCTTCTGTGCGTCGTTCTATGATGTTCTTCATCTCCCATAGAGAATCCGAGGCAAAAACCCACAAAAAAAGCAAAACCTGCAGCCTGCTGTGTATTTATGTGCGTAAAACGACTGCAGAAAGGGAAAAAACGCAAGGCAACCGCGTATTTTGGCCCATGAATATGCCCATGAGTATTCCGCATACGCCCGTGTCAATGCACCCTAAGGCCGGCTTCACACGGGCGGGAAAATTGCGCGAGATTTGTACGTTGTGAGACACAAAACTCGCATGAATATTAACCTCATTCTTTTGAATTATGGGAGATGGAACAATGCCTCCACAGCGCCACCTATTGTAAGGTAGCATTCCTTCAAGCCAAAGTTAGACTCTTTATACAAGCCTTGTAACAATGACTGGGGAATTTGAATGGCGTTGTACACATGAGCGATGTTTTCTCGCATCGCACCGCGATGTGATGCAGGAATGCCCTATCTTGGAGCGTGCTCTTGCATCGTATCTCCCATTATTCCCAATGTGGCCGGCGGCAGCAGCGCACCGCATGCCGGGAAACAATAGGAGACACTCTGCGATGCTGCGCTACTTCCCCGAAGTGATGCAAGGCGATTTGGTAAACCTCACATCTCTGGCAAAATCGCACGTTGGCGAGCGCGATATCAGGCTGTGAATCATGGCCCAATATCGCGGTCACCCGTGTTAATGCACCCTAAGAGTGTGTTCACACATGGCAGATTTTTGTGCTCATCCGTAGCAGATTTAACCCTTTCAATTGAAGGGCTGAAATCTACTGTGGATCCGCATCAAAAACGGCATAAAATGTTGCTTCTTTAAACGCTGCTTTTGGTGCAGAAAATCCACGCCAAATTGACAATCCTGAAAACGCGCCCTTTGGGTTCATATGTAGCCGCGAGGGGAGGAGTCAGACTGTGTATAGTGCGATCACTGCGGCGGCCAAGGAAGAGAATCTCTATAGTAGAGTCCAGCAGTGGAGCAGTGTGATAACTGGGGCCACAGAAGGGAGCACTATGGGGGCCACAGAGGGAAGAATTATGGGGGCCACAGAGGGAAAAATTATGGGGGCCACAGAGGGGAGCACTATTAGGACACAGAGGGAACTATGGGGGCCACAGAGCGAAGAATTATGGGGGCCACAGAGCAAAGAATTATGGGGGCCACAGAGGGGAGCACTATGGGGACACAGAGGAAACTATGGGGGCCACAGAGGAAAGAACTATAGGGGCCACAGAGGAAAGAACTATGGGGGCCACAGAGGGGAGCACTATGGGGATACAGAGGGGAGCACTATGGGGGCCACAGAGGGAAGAATTATGAGGGCCACAGAGGGAAGAACTATGGGGAACACAGAGGGGAGCACTATGGGGGCCACAGAGGGAAGAATTATGGGGGCCACAGAGGGAAGAACTATGGGGAACACAGAGGGGAGCACTATGGGGGCCACAGAGGGGAGCACTATTGGGACACAGAGGGAACTATGTGGGCCACAGAGCGAAGAATTATGGGGGCCACAGAGCAAAGAATTATGGGGGCCACAGAGGGGAGCACTATGGGGACACAGAGGGAACTATGGGGGCCACAGAGGAAAGAACTATGGGGGCCACAGAGGAAAGAACTATGGGGGCCACAGAGGGGAGCACTATGGGGATACAGAGGGGAGCACTATGGGGGCCACAGAGGGAAGAATTATGGGGGCCACAGAGGGAAGAACTATGGGGAACACAGAGGGGAGCACTATGGGGGCCACAGAGGGAAGAATTATGGGGGCCACAGAGGGAAGAACTAGGGAGCACTATGGAGCCACAAGGTGGGGCAATATAATCTAGCTGTGGCACCATTAGTAAGTCCGAGCTACAGAGGGGGTATTATTACTTTGTGGTGCCACAGAATTCACTATTGATATGGGGGCGCAGAGGGGGCATTAGTACTAAGGGGGAACTGAGATGTTCACTGAGAACAGTGGCAGGATGGAGGGAGTGTGCAGTAATGAGTATTGGCTTGATCAATTCTTCATGACAGTCAGGGCCAAGATAAAAGGGAAAAAAAGTGCATGGTGCCAATTAGAGGAGACGCCACCTGTGAGAGGTCACTGACAGGGACTATTACTGTGAGGGGTCACTGTGGGGCACTATTACAGTGAGGGGTCACTGAGAGGCATTATTACTGTGATGGGTCACTGATAGGCACTATTACTGTGAGAGGTCACTGAGGGACACTATTACTGTGAGGGGTCACTAAGAGGCACTATTACTGTGAGGGGTCACTAAGAGGCATTATTACTGTGAGGGGTCACTAAGAGGCATTATTACTGTGAGGGGTCATTGAGAGGCATTATTACTGTGAGGGGTCATTGAGAGGCACTATTACTGTGAGGGGTCACTAAGAGGCATTATTACTGTGAGGGGTCACTGATAGGCACTATTACAGTGAAGGGTCACTGAGAGGCATTATTACTTTGAGGGGTCACTGAGAGGCACTATTACTGTGAGGGGTCACTAAGAGGCATTATTACTGTGAGGGGTCACTGATAGGCACTATTACAGTGAGGGGTCACTGAGAGGCATTATTACTGTGATGGGTCACTGATAGGCACTATTACTGTGAGAGGTCACTGAGGGACACTATTACTGTGAGGGGTCACTAAGAGGCACTATTACTGTGAGGGGTCACTGATAGACACTATTACTGTGAGGGGTCACTAAGAGGCATTATTACTGTGAGGGGTCATTGAGAGGCATTATTACTGTGAGGGGTCATTGAGAGGCACTATTACTGTGAGGGGTCACTAAGAGGCATTATTACTGTGAGGGGTCACTTATAGGCACTATTACTGTGAGGGGTCACTGTGGGGCACTATTACTGTGAGGGGTCACTGAGGGACACTATTACTGTGAGGGGTCACTAAAAGGCATTATTACTGTGAGGGGTCATTGAGAGGCACTATTACTGTGAGGGGTCACTAAGAGGCATTATTACTGTGAGGGGTCACTGATAGACACTATTACTGTGAGGGGTCACTGTGGGGCACTATTACAGTGAGGGGTCACTGAGAGGCATTATTACTGTGATGGGTCACTGATAGACACTATTACTGTGAGGGGTCACTAAGAGGCATTATTACTGTGAGGGGTCACTAAGAGGCATTACTACTGTGAGGGGTCACTAAGAGGCATTATTACTTTGAGGGGTCACTGAAGGACACTATTACTGTGAGGGGGTCACTGAGGGGCACTATTACTGTGAGGGGTCACTAAGAGGCATTATTACTGTGAGGGGTCACTGATAGACACTATTACTGTGAGGGGTCACTGTGGGGCACTATTACAGTGAGGGGTCACTGAGAGGCATTATTACTGTGATGGGTCACTGATAGACACTATTACTGTGAGGGGTCACTAAGAGGCATTATTACTGTGAGGGGTCACTAAGAGGCATTACTACTGTGAGGGGTCACTAAGAGGCATTATTACTTTGAGGGGTCACTGAAGGACACTATTACTGTGAGGGGTCACTAAGAGGCACTATTACTGTGAGGGGTCACTGTTACTGTGACGGGTCACTGAAAAGGCACTATTAAGTGATGGGTCACTATTACTGTGAGGAGATCACCTACAGAAACTATTACTGTGAGGGGTCACTGAGAAGCACTAATACTGTGAGGGGTCACTAAGAGGCATTATTACTGTGAGGGGTCACTAAGAGGCATTATTACTGTGAGGGGTCATTGAGAGGCACTATTACTGTGAGGGGTCACTAAGAGGCATTATTACTGTGAGGGGTCACTAAGAGGCATTATTACTGTGAGGGGTCACTGATAGACACTATTACTGTGAGGGGTCACTGTGGGGCACTATTACAGTGAGGGGTCACTGAGAGGCATTATTACTGTGAGGGGTCACTAAGAGGCATTATTACTTTGAGGGGTCACTG
The DNA here is from genome assembly GCF_035609145.1 of Eleutherodactylus coqui. NCBI lineage: Eukaryota > Metazoa > Chordata > Amphibia > Anura > Eleutherodactylidae > Eleutherodactylus > Eleutherodactylus coqui. The sequence goes on along the minus strand of NC_089848.1, from coordinate 130,698,112 downwards.
AGGGGCATTATTACTTTGAGGGGTCACTGAGGGGCACTATTACTGTGAGGGGTCACTAAGAGGCATTACTACTGTGAGGGGTCACTGATAGACACTATTACTGTGAGGGGTCACTGAGGGGCACTATTACTGTGAGGGGTCACTAAGAGGCATTACTACTGTGAGGGGTCACTGATAGGCACTATTACTGTGAGGGGTCACTGAGAGACACTATTACTGTGAGGGGTCACTAAGAGGCACTATTACTGTGAGGGGTCACTGTTACTGTGACGGGTCACTGAAAAGGCACTATTACTGTGAGGGGTCACTGTTACTGTGACAGGTCACTGAAAAGGCACTATTAAGTGATGGGGCACTATTACTGTGAGGAGATCACCTACAGAAACTATTACTGTGAGGGGTCACTGAGAGGCACTATTACAACACTTATTACACAGGGGGTCACTTTCTCCAATAATATCCCTTTAACCCCTTGAAGTCTCTGCAGGGGAAATGTTCAGACAGCCACAACGGATGACCGCCAAGCCTTCCCAAAGTGCCAGCTGCTGACTAATGGCAGACAGACGGGCCGGGGACTCCATGTGCAGTCATCTATCACCTCCCCATTGTCAGTCAGGATTTACTAATATTCTCTTCAGAAGGTTTTCATAATGAGTTTTACAAAAGTCGTCTTTGCGGCTTCCCGCCGCCGCCGCCGCCTCAGAGCGAGCTGAAAAATGTAGATTATTGATTTTGGGGAGGAAGACTTTGGTTAAAGCATTATAACACTGCTAGCGGGATAAAGTCACCGCGGCGTCTGATCAATACGGTGCCGGAAAATAAATGTAGATTTAAAAATTGAAAACCTTCTGCTGTTCAGGTTAAACGGG